>NW_022196905.1:186785263-186806494 GCF_008632895.1 Mastomys coucha | reverse complement strand
CTGGCCTTGAAGAGGTTCGTGAGAGCATTGGCACTGAAGGATGCTGGAGGGATGCTGGCCTTGAAGAGGCTCATGAGAACATTGGCACTGAAGGATGTTGAGGAATGCTGGCCTTGAAGAGGTTCGTGAGAGCACTGGCACTGAAGGATGCTGGAGGGATGCTGGCCTTGAAGAGATTCATGAGAGCATTGGCACTAAAGGATGCTGGCCTTGAAGAAGCTCATGAGAGCATTGGCACTGAGGGATGCTGGAGGGATGCTGGCCTTGAAGAAGCTCATGAGAGCATTGGCACTGAGGGATGCTGGAGGGATGCTAGCCTTGAAGAGGCTTATGAGAGCATTGGCACTGAAGGATGCTGGAGGGATGCTGGCCTTTAAGAAGCTCATGAGAACATTGGCACTGAGGGATGCTGGCCTTGAAGAGGTTCATGAGAGCATCGGCACTGAAGGATGCTGGAGGGATGCTGGCCTTGAAGAGGTTCATGAGAGCATTGGCACTGAAGGATGCTGGAGGGATGCTGGCCTTGAAGAGGCTCATGAGAGCATTGGCACTGAAGGATGCTGAGGACGCTGGCCTTAAACAGGCTCATGAGAGCATTGGCATTGAAGGATGCTGAAGGGAGGCTAGCCTTTCACTTAGACATACCTGACCTCCCCAGTGAAGGCCTTAAAAGCAAGCCGACTCACTTGAATATATGCACGGACATAGGATAGGAGCAGGGTAGCTGTTCAGGGACCAAAATGGTGACCTAAGTCAGATGTGATGAGGGCCTGAACTAGGAAGACAAATGGTGTGGCTTTCATTCTAGAATCTAGACCTGTCAGTTATCTATAGGTAATTCTTCCTAGTAGACTGGGTATGGTTTATGGGGGAAAGAACACATTAATTCTAAGTTTTGTTGAGTCTGAGAAAGTAGAGAGATAGTTATCAACTTGGATATGAAAAATTGGGATTCAGGTGTCAGTATGGAACAAGGGTGAGAGGCTCATGAGCCTCCCCTTGCCCCATGGAAATATCACGTGTCATGTGTCAGGCCCCCTTTCCCAATAGAAACTGTGGTGTTTTCCCTTCCTCTTCTCATTCTCTCCTGTTTCTCACTTTCCACTGACATGTCCCTCTTCCCTGAAATGCTATCTCAACTTGCCCCTTCCAATCTGGAGCCCCAATCAGCTCCTGGCTTCATGTATTCATTCTACAGACTCTGAGCCAGACATTGCAGAAACTAAGGTTTGCTGGGAGCCTTCTCAGACGTCCTTCTCAGTGCTCCTCTGACGTCAGCTGTAGACTCTGTCCAGGCATCTGCTGCCTTGCTATTGCTCTCCCATCTGTAACAGGGACTATTATTGAACAGTTTGGGCTATTCCCTTCCTTGGTGTACTGAACACCTGCTTCCCATTCAAAAACTCCCACTGAAGGTGAATGAGCCTTTCTGGCTCCCTTCTTTCATCTACAGAGCTGTGTTCTCTGGGTGTGTCTTCAGACCTAGTTCAAGTCTCCTCCAACCCTCTCACCTCTCCCAGACTGGCAAAGGAACAGGAAGCGGGAGGGGAGGAGGCAAGGCCAGGTGGGAACTGTCAGTGCTGAGCTCTTTGATCTAACAGACTGTTGGCCCTTTTTCTTGTCTGGCTCTCAGCCATACCGTCCTGGGTCCAGTTAATTATTAGTATTTTTCTGAGAAGAAGACTGGATTGTGCCCTAAACCCAGTACAACTAAACAAGCTTATTGGAGCAAGAAGTATATTCTAGAACCAAGTAGTACTCAGCCAAAAGTATGGCTCACCTCACCCTACCCTTCCCCCAGCCTCCCTTACCACATACACACACATGCTGTGATGATCTAATATAATAACTGGGGAGACAAGAAAGGACAAACAGGTGCTATCTGACAGGTACAGTCTTGTGTTTGTCTAGTTTGAGCATAATTTGGTAACCTTCATCCTGGGATTAGCTGAGGGCTCAGCTCTTATGACCGGCTAAGGCTTATTTACTTAGCTATAATAATGTACTCTTTGGACCTGCTTGGATGGCTTGTACACCAATTTAGATTGTAGTTCATTAGCTATGGGGTTCCCTTGAGGCCAATGTATTGTTCAAATTCAGGGGCTGGTATGAGCTAAGTCATCCAACAGTGGCATACACTTTGCCCTAAAGTTCATTTTGGCTTGAATTATCATGACCAGAGAATAAATGCCATCTTCCCAGGGCATTCTGGGATTCCTGTGCTGCATTGTACTAGTGCCAACATGATATCAGATCCTTGCTCACTGACCTTGGTTGATGCCTGAAGACATTATCCTAAGGGCTCAGATGTCAGTCCAGCTTGAGATATCTAGTCCACAGGGTTGGATGCCTGGTATGTCCCGAGGGCCATTAGGGCCCAGGGTTCCCATGGGAGAGTCACAAAGGAGCTCTGGGGATCCCATGTGAATCTCATTTAAGACTTGATCTTGCGCTAATGGCCTAATTAACCATTGGACTGATACTTACTTAAATCCTTGTTGCCTAAATAGCATATGCTTTTGAACTTCCAAGCAACTGAGTGTGTGTGTGTGTGCGCGCACACGCGTGCGTGCACACTATATGTGCTTGCATCTGTGTGTGTGTTTTTATTCTAGGAAAAGAAAAGGTTGGTGGTGTTATTGAGAAAGCAAAAGAAAACCTGTAATACCGACACTCTAACCCAGAGTCTGTCAGCCGGTCTAATGCTGTGACCCTTTAATACAGTTCCTCGGGTTGTGGTGACCCCCAACTATAAAATTATATATATATTTGCTACTTCATAACTGTAATTTTGCTACTGTTATGAATCATAATGTAAATGTCTGTGTTTTCTGATGGTCAACAACTCCAACCCCCCACAAACAGGTCATTACCCACATCTTGAGAACCACTAATTTATAACATACACATACTTTACATCTAGAACTTTATCCATAGATATTTTGCCAAATGAAATAAAACCTTGCATTTACACAAAAACTAGGATACAAATGTTGAAACATTTTATTATCAAAGCTCCAACCCTCCCCTGTTTCCCTTCAGAAAAGAGCAGGCCTCCCAGGGATATCAACTGAACACAACATCAAGTTACAATAAGACTAGGCACAAACTCTCATGTCAAGGCCAGATGAGACAACTCATTAGGAGGAAAAGGGTCCCAAGAGCAGGCAAAAGAGTCACAGACACTACAGCTCCCACTGTTAAGAGTACTACAAGAACACAATACACAACCATGAAATATATACAGAGGACCAAGCACAGACCCATGTAAGCTCCCTGATTGTCACTTCCATCTCTGTGGGCCCGTCTGAGCCATATTTAGTTGATTGTGTGGGCCATGTTCTCCTGGTGTCTTCTGCCCCTCTTGTTCCTACAATCCCTCCTCCCCTTCTTCTGCAGAGTTCCCAGAGCTCCACCTAATGTCTGGCTGTGAGTCTCTGCTTCTGCTCCCATCAGCTGCCGGAGGAAACCTCTCTGATGACAACTGAACTAGGCTCTGACCTAGGATTATAGCAGAATCATTTCATTGACTTTTTCTCCCCAGTTGTATTTGGTTCTATCCTAGGTCTCTGAGCTATCCAGTTTCTAGTTCCTGGCCATCCAGGTTGTGTCAGGCATGGTGTAGGCCTCAAGTTAGACTAGGCATTGGTTGGCTGCTCCCACAGGTTCTGCACCACCATTACTCCAGCACATTCTGTAGTCAGGGCAAATTGTAGGTGGAAGATTTTGTGGCTGGGTTGGGGTCCCATTTCCAATCTGGTTTCAGAAGATAGCCAGTTTAGACTCTGTGTGCCCCATTACTAGGAGTCCTCACCGCCATGACCCTCATAGATTCCAGGGAGTTTCCTGTGCCTTAGGTTTGGTTTGCATATCACAGCCCAAATATCCTCCAATTTCAGTCATCTCTCTCCCTCTCCTCATATGTGATCCCTCCCTCCTATTTCCATCCCCACAAACCCTTATCTCACTCCATCTGAAAATATAGCTTATTATTTCCCCTTCCTAGGGAGATTCATACCTCCCCTTAAAGCCTTCCTTGTTATTTAGCCTTTCTTGATCTGTAGATTGGGTAGCATGATATCCTTTGCTTTATAGCCAATATTCATGTTTAAATGAGTAGATACCATGTTTGTCTTTCTGGGTCTGGGTTTACTCACTCAGGATGATTTTTACCTAGTTCCATCCATTTTCCTGCAAATTTCATGATGTCATATTTTTAAAAACAGCTGAGTAATAGTCCATTGTGGAAATGTACCAATTTTCAACATCATTCTCTCTCTCTCTCTCTCTCTCTCTCTCTCTCTCTCTCTCTCTCTCTCTCTCTCTCTCTCTCTCTCTGGTTTTTCAAGACAGGGTTTCTTTGTGTAGCCCTGGTTGTCCTGGAACTCACTCTGTAGACCAGGCTGGCCTCAAACTCAGAAATCCACCTGCCTCTGCCTCCCAAGTGCTGAGAATAAAGGCGTGTGCCATCACTGCCCGACTCAACATCATTCTTAATTAGCATGTTAATTTCCTTCCACAAAGAGATCACAAAAAGCTCTGAAATATGCTCCATTCTATGGAAAATAGGATGTCATTTGACATGACTTGGTCCTGATAATTTTGTGTTCGGCTACTGAGAGGATGGCAAGCCTTCCTATTCTGCTCTAAGTGAGTAAAAGTGGAAGTAGATATAAGCAAACTGTGTTAGTTGACTTTCATTGTAACAAAAAATGTTACTGTAACAAAAAATATCTAAGATAGCCAACTTGTAAAGAGCAAAGGTTCATTTTGATTGATAATATTGGAGGTCAGTGGTCTGCTGGCCTTATTGCCCTTGAGGTGTGACTGCTGAAGGGTTCAGTGGAGAAGAACCATTTGCCTCACTGCTAGGAACAAAACAGGAGGAAGAAGGACAAGGGTCTACTATGCAATGTTTCTGATAACTCAAAGGCCTCTCACTAAGTCCCATTTCCAAAAGATTTCTCCAGATCACAGAAGTGTCATCTTGAGTAATAAGCCTTTAATATATGAGCTTTTGAAAAACATTTCATGCTAAACAATGAAAATGAGTTATTAATAGAAGAGACATGCCCCAAGCTCTTGAGAGACTTGTGAAATCAAGTAGGGCATACATACTCAGCCAAGCGAGTCTCGACACCAAAGCAAAAAAGAAGAAGCAGTAGACTCAAACTGAAGAAGAATAATTCTCCACAGTGCCTGCAGAGTCCATGCCAAGGACACAACCCCACTGAATTCTTCTCTTTCTCTGGGATTATAGAGTTCCCTTTCTTGGTGTTGTGATTGAATACCTGATAAGAACTTGAGGACGGTATAGTTTGGGCTCACAGTTCAAGAGAGGAGTCCACTGTGGCAAGGGAATCATGGCAGCAGCGGGGTGGGGCAGCTGGGAACATGGCATCCGCAGTCAGGAGGGAGAGGGAAATAAACATGGCTGCTTAGTTAGACCTCTGTGGAAAAGCCTCAATAGGCATGGTGTATGTCCCGGGTCATTCCACATCCAGTCAGGCTGACAATGAAGATTCTTAGGGGTGTGTAGTTGAAGGTTATCTAGGAAATAGTGTGTCTGGGTGGGATGGCACAAGTGAGCCCAGCATTCTGACTCTGCCCTTACCTTGTCCCTCCTTACTCCACACTGGGCACAGAGCCCCATCCTCCCTCTCCTCCCTACTAAGACTATGTGACAACTGTCTCACTAACTGTATTGCACATTTCACTCAATCCCTACTCTTTGAGAGGATGACTTATGGTACATTTTTTTAAAAAGATGCTCACTTTCTGTGACTTATGAAAGCGTCAAGCTCAGCCATTTGAAGAACCGTTTCTGAGAGCCAAAACTTCCCTTTGCCTCAGTTCCCTGATGCGCTATTGCCTAATATGGGTAAATACAACTGCTCTTTCCAAAGAGCGAGAACAAATGGGACCCTTACACCACTTTATTCTCCCTTCCATACAAGGTCCAAGGGTGAAAAGCCTCCAGCGTTGCAGAGCTCCCACCAGATAAATATTTAGTGGAAAAGAGCACTGAGCTAAAGGTCAGCGCAGAACCCTGCCTGGCCAGCAGCCTTCACCTTTGTCCCCCTTCCACTCCCCTCAACACCCAAAATTTGCAGGCTCAACACAGTCTGGCCTCTGGGAGCCTTGCAAATATAACCAGATAATTCTGCTACCTTTTCTGGCCTTTGCTCTATTCTGCACCCCTCATATATACACAGCGAGTCCACCTTGGACAGGACCATTGCCCTTCAGCTCCATTTCTTAAGCGTGAACACTCACGTTTATCATTGTAAACCACATAGATCCTGATGACTCGGAGTTTCTCACTTTGTGGTATGAGCCACCCTCCCAGGGACAAGAGATCTGTTCCTGATAATGGGGCCCACTACCTGGGGCCAGGTTCCAAACACTGACTGTTAGTATGAGCAACATCATCGGACACTCCCAGTTTCTCCTCTTGTATCCAGTGCTACCACTTCCTTCTGCAGCCACAGTCACAGAGTCCTTATTCTTGTTTCCTGGATGGTGCTTTTCCCTTGGCAAAGCCCTTCTAGGATCTTCACTAAGTACTTGTCCCACCAAGGTATGCTTGCTTGATCCTCGTAATCTAACCCATCTGATAAAAAAAAAATCTAGGATAGGAGAAATAGTTTTGGTCCTGACTCTTCTACCATGACTTCCTTGAACCACTGCACCTTAACTTCAGGGTGGGTTTGCATTTTAAAGGTGTTAAGGGAGAGCTGAAGACACACACACACACACACACACACACACACACACTTCCATGATCACACCAACAGTATGAGGATTTTGCAAACACCACATTTTCACCAACAGTAAGATAGGATGCCCTTTTTTATCAACACACAAACAATGTACCTTTGCCTCACCTATAATTACAGTGTTCCCAAAAAACAAAACAATGGATGGCCAGAGACTTCCATTCAAGAAGGCCCCAGGGACCTAAGAGAAAGGACTGTGGAATGAGTACTCACAAATCTCTCCCCATAAGGCTAGCATTTCTTGGGGCTAATTTTCCAATGTGATGCCCCAGGCAGCCAGAATCAAAGGCTCATGAAACACAACTTAAAACTGTCTGCTGCCCAGAGCAAATCCCACGGTGTCACAATTGCCCAAAGACATACTACTAGTAACTCTAACAAAATCAGACGCACCCCAAGGACAGCTTAGAAGGGGGAAGGCTGCTGTCAAAGGTCAGGTGTTTGCTGGGAGCTGTCCTTCACCCACCCGTGCTCCACAGGATGAGTGTTCATAGGAGCATGTCTCCTTGAATAGGATTTCTGTTACGGTGAAGAGACCATGACCACGGCAACTCTTACAAAGGAAAACATTTCATTCGGGCTAGCTTACAGTTCAGAAGTCTGGTTATCGTCATGGTGGGAAGCATGGTAGCACACAGGCAGACGTGGTGGTGGAGAGGAGCTGAGTGTTCTACATCAGGATCTACAAGCAGGAGGAAGATACAGTGAGCCACTAGAGCTCCTGAGACCTCAAAGCCCACTCCTCAGTGACAAACACCTTCTCCAACAATGTCACACCTACTCTAACAAGGACAACCCCCCCACAGTTCAAGTCCCTATGAGCTTATGGGGCCATTTTCATTCAAACTACCACACCCTCCTTATTTATACAGACACACACTGAGTTCTGGATGCCAAGGACCAGCCCCAAGTGAAATCTCCTTTGGTTTGACAAACTGTGTGGTAGGCATATTTTGCTGTAAAAAATGAGATTCTTTATGGCTATACCTAAATTGCCTATTCTGGGTCTTATGGACACCAGCTGACCAGATTCACAATTCTACTGCCTCAGTCTCCCAGGTGCTGTGACTTCAAGCATTTGTTACCACTCTCCTCCTCTTCCTTCTTCTCCTCCTTCTCCTCCTCTTCTTCTTCCTCTTCTTTCTCTTTTAATTTGTTTTCAAGACAAGGTTTCTCTGTGTAGCCCTGATTACACTGAAACTCACTCTATAGACCAGGCTGGCCTTGAACTCAGAGATATGCCTGCCTCTGCCTTCTCTGCCTTTGCCTCCAGAGTGCTGAAATTAGAGGTGTGCACCACCACTGCCTGGGTTTCTGAATACATTCTTTTTCTTCAACATAATATTTTTATGATTCTCTAGGAATTTCACATCATGCACCCCGATCATATTTACTTTCCAGCCCTTCCATGTCAGCCACTTCATCCTTGTGACCTCCACCTCCTGCCCCTTAAATATAACTGGGCACTTCCCCTGCCACATCCTTGCCAGAAGCCATCAATTGTAAAGACCTAATAGTTCAGCATCCCCATCACAGTTTTTAAGAGGATATCCTTGTGGGACATCAATGAGAGGAGAGGCCCTTGGTCCTGTGAAGGCTCGATGCCCCGGTGTAGGGAAATGCCAGGACAGGGAAGCAGGAGGGGGTGGGTTAGTGAGCAGGGGGAGGGGGGCTGGGATAGGGTGTTTTCGGAGGGGAAATGAGCAAAGGGGATAAAATTTGAAATGTAAATATTGAAAATATCTAATAAAAGAAAAAAAAAAAACAAGAGTTCTCATTGGTGACTTCCTGTCTAGGCTGTTACTTTTTTGAGTAGGGGTCGGGGTGGGGAGGACAGGGCCTGTCGTAGAAGCTTTCAATGTTCCTCCCTCTCAATGTGCATCTTCAGTCACCGTTACCACACCAAAAGTAGCCTCTTGCTCTTCACCGTCAGCAGAAGTGTGGATCATGGGCCTCCACAGGCTTTCTGGTGACATCATAGACCACAAACATGGCCTCTGGGTGTGGTAGGACCACAGACCCAGACAAGGCCCTTGAAGGCATCCTAGATTGTGGACATCTACGTGGCCTCAGAGGGTAGCATGGTCCACTTGGATCAAGTAAGCCGCTGGTGGAAACACGGCCCATGGATATCAACATGGTCTCAGGTGCAGCACAGACCACAACATCCACATGGCTTCCAGTGGTAACACAGACCACAGACATCAACAAGGTACCCATCCCTCACCCCACAGAGGGGCAGGTAGGTACAGGCCTGGCTGGCTTCATCTGCTGCTCCTTCCCCCAACAGGATGGGATGCAGAATAAATTATTCTGACTTCCCTCCTTATACATGGAATTTATATTTCAGTTTACAGACTTCAGAGGGCACAATTTTCTGTTCATTAAAAACTGGCCGAGTAGGGGCTAGAGATATGATGAACTTGGTAAAGTGCTCACTGTGCTTGGAGGAGGACTTGAATCCAGGTCTCCAGCACCCACATAAAATGCCCGGCATGATGGCATGTGCCTGTGATGCCAGCACTGGGGAGGCAGGGACTGGAGGCCCCCTGAAACTCACTGGCCAGCGAGTCCAGCCCAACCATTCAACAGAGTCCACATTTGATGAGAGGCCCTATCTCAAAAAATAAGTCAGGGAGAGTGAAGAAGGTACTTTTACTTGAGTGAGAAATGTCCCCCCGTAAGGTTGGGTACTTGAATGTTTCATTCCTACTTGGTGGCACCATTTGGGGAAGTTCAGGAGGCACAGCCTTGCTGGAGGAAGGTGGCCACATCACAGAGTCTATATAGCTACACCTTATTTCCAGTTTGTTCTCTTCTGCCTCATGCTTTGTCTGAGATGTAATCCTGTAGCTTCTTGCTCCTGCTTTCATGGCCTTCATCGTGACCCCCCATGGTAGACTCTTATCCCTCTGCAAGTATAAGTTAAAATCAACTATTTCTTCCATGATTTTTCTTTGGGCCATGGCGTTTTATCCCAGCAGCAGAAAAGTAACAAATACAACACTGAATATTGACCTCTGGCCTCTCACACATATACACACACACATGAGTTTGTACACCTACCTTACCACACACAAACACATATAAAATCAAGCAAGTGGTTGCCTCATAACTGTGTATGTCAGGTGCTTTAGCATTTCATATTCAGTCTTTGTTCTCTGGGTTTGAAAAGCTAAGTTTACCTTAAAAAAAAAATCAACAAATTCAAAGTTCTACATATGTCCCCCCAAGAGAGGGTGGTTGTGGTGTTAGGTGGGAAAGTGGCTGGGAGTGAAGAGAGCAGATTTCCCTGCTAGGGCTCTTGATAGGTCCTGGAGTGTATTTTGCAATAGTGCAACATTCATCCAAAGGCCCCATTCCTGTCAGGCACGCTAATTGTAAAACACATATGGAATGAATATTATTCTTATTGTTCAAATGAGTAAGTTAAGTTCTGATGAGGTTAAAGGGTTTCTTTTCGATCCTACGATTTGTTTAGATGAAAACAGAATGCAGTCTCTGGTGTGTTCTGTGGCTTATATGGAGATTGTGGCTGTGCCCCACTCTGCTCTCCATCTCCAGGGGAAACATTTCAGGTATTGAACACTGGTGCATATGACCAGCAACCAATCCCAACTTAAGTGTGGCCTAAACTGTGATTTCCAGGAAAATGAGTGGGAGATCACAGCCACAGACTACACAGGAGAGAGAGAAGTGCTCATCCTCCATCAGGTCAGAGCATGTCAATACAGAGAAGAGGGTATCAGACCTGATGCTCTAAAGTGGAACTGGAAGTCCTCTTGGACGCCTGCCCACTCACATTCCAGAATGAGACAGTTTCCATACCCACCAACTGCAACTGAGGGACAGGAACAAACCAGTGAGGCCCGCTACCCATCTCATTCCTCATCTACATAAAGAGGACACAAGAAAATTCACACATGCATCATTATGAGGGTGACTGCAGACAGCACACACTGTAAACAATACACTGCCAGCAAAACTCACAGAGTATTTTTAGGACACTGAGCAGGGAATATAAAAATAGCAGATGTTTCCCTCCACCCCAGCCCCCAAGACAGACTGATTACAATCTGGGAGGGTTGTGCGTTATCATCACATGAAAAGTGTTTCAAAGGTAGCAGCATTCCTGAAGAACTGTCTCCTTCAAAATTCCCGTAACTCTAATCTTCCTATACATCCCATCGCCAGGCAGGGAGGAGATGGGCTCTTGACAGCACACATATATTTCAAAGTAGCTTCCTTGTTGTTGTTAGTGGTGCTTTAAAAATCTCTTTGTACTGTTTTAATTTTTTTATGTATATCTATCATCTGTTTACCTGTCCTCTTTCTTTCTTTACTTCCTTCTCTCTTTCCTTCTTTCCTCTTTCCTTCTTTTCTTTCTTTTTCTTTCTTCCTTCTTTCCTTTCTTTCTCTCTTCCTTCCTTTCTTTTTTCTTTCTTTCTTTCTTCTTCTTTATTGTCTCTATCTATCTATCTATCTATCTATCTATCTATCTATCTATCTACCCATCTATCTAGTGTGTGTTGGCGGAGCTGGTCCTTTTCTTCCACCGTGTGGGCCCTGAGGATTGAACTCAGTTGAACTCAGGTCATCAGGCTCTGTGGCAGATACCTTTACCCACTGAACCATCTTGCCCACTCTGAACTATCATTTTTTTTTTAAGGTTTGTTTGTTTTAAATGTATGGGTGTTTTGTCTGTATATATGTGTTCTCTCTCTCTCTCTCTCTCTCTCTCTCTCTCTCTCTCTCTCTCTCTCTCTCTGTGTGTGTGTGTGTGTGTGTGTGTGTGTGTGTATGGTATGGCCAATGGAGGTCAGAAGGCCACACCGATCTGCTGAAACTAGAGCTTCTGGTGTCTCTGAATCACCACGTGGGTGCTAGGAAGCCACCTAAGATCTTCAGCAAGAACAGCTTGTGCTCTTAACCCTTGAGCACCTGCCCAGCACCCAGGGTGTCCTTTCTTAGCTTGCAGTTCTTCTGCTAAGTTAACCACACTGTAGATGGATGATGAGCCATGCTGGCCTTCCTGGCCTGACACCTCTCAGTCATTACATAGTCGTGCATAGGACATTTCCAAAATTACTAATTTATAAAAGCTTAGCCGATTCTGTCGCAGGATTAGAAAGATGCTAAATTATTAAGAGTAATAATTTTTCAAACAGCTCTGTATGAAAACCACTCATGAAAGTCATTGCCCCTGCTTCATGACATTCTCTACTCCCAAGGCCTGGACAGGCTTGTCACCGCACTGTGGGGACAGCCACAAGATAAGGGACTAAGTGTGGATCAAGTATCACCAATTCTGGACAAATCATGCCAATTTGGAAGAAGTTCCACTATTTTAAATGCTGTTCTTTCAGGTACACTTCCTTACCATTTTAAAGAGCATTCTTTAAAATAATCATAATTTAAATGAGCATGAAATATCAACCTATCATTCAAATGTTCTCCAAGGCTTCAGAATAAAAGCAGGAGGCACTGACAGGCTGAGGCTGCCAAGTGAGGAGGAATAGTTTCTGAAGGATGAACATTTCATGTTGAATATGTTGAATAAAAATACATTTTGAATATGCTTGAATGGAAAGCAATCTGGGATGCGTTGAATAGAAGATGCGTTCTAATTACTATAATGCGCCAATTCAAGGATACCGTTGGAAATTGCTCAATTTCAGAATCAATAGTTCTGATTGCTGCACGTTTGAAAGGATCTCAGAGCCTCTGCCTTGAAAGCTCTGCTACAGTCATCCTTTGAGGTTTATTCTAAGAAGCCAGGGGTGGGGAACAAAGGCACTCTGCAAGGGTAAAGATTTTTTTTTTTGCCTGAAATTCCTGAGGGATCTGGGATTTAAACCTGCTACGTTGAGCTTGATGCATAGATTAGATGGCATTCTCAATAGCTAAAAGTATCTGGTAATATTTGCCTAAAAAGAGCCTAGTATGAAAGATCCATGGTTGTTTGCCAAAGGCTACATCAGATCCTTTCTGGTGTGTGTTTGAATAAGGGGATAGTAGGGTTGCTCAGTGGAAAACAAAGCATATTTTTGTTCTGAATGAGCACTGAGATTATCTGACTTTAAAACAGAGACAGAATTCCTTCTCTGCTTGAATTAGCACACCGACCAGTAAATCAACAAATATTTATTGAGATCCTGCAATGGAACCTTGGACTTCCTTGTTTGATAACTCTTGGCAGATTCTCTAGTATCCTGGTAAAGAAAATATTTCCTCTACCAAATCATGTTAAAAATGTGTTTATTTTTCCATTTCATATTTATACTTGCTAAAGGAGTTTTCCTGTGATCTTTTTTTTTTCCTCCCATGGAAGTACACTAACCATTTTATGCTCTAAGTTCAGTTAAAACAAAACAAAGCATAGATTCATGGGATCACCTTACACCTTGAGTGGGGGCAGGCATACAGACGTGTAATTGAATGCTACTTAACTACTGGTCCACAGTATGCCCTTGGGGAACCACAGCTGAAGGACACAGTAGAGGTGGTGGAGTTGGATCAGGAAACCTTGAGCCTCTTTCTAACCTATTTCCCTGTTCTATATTTTCATGACATTCCACGATTGTGGTGGCAAGTATCTCTCAGTGAAATTCTAAGTGGATTTTGGACACATCAAGTATAATTTTTCTTTAGATTGCTATTAACTAAGACTGCATTAGATCTCAACTTCTTTAATAGCAAAACTTACCAATTGCAAGAAAGAAATGACATACTTTCCTTCAAATGCAGAATCTAGATTTTTACTATATACGTGAAAGCAGGTGAAAGGTTATAGGGACAAATAGGGGTAAGGGGGGGTAGAGAAGAGAAGGTAATAGAAGGTGGACATGAACAAAGTACAATGATATACACGTATGAAATGCCATAATGAATCCACTAATTTATATGCTAACTTAAAAACATTCATTATTAAAACCTGATAAGAGGGGCTGGAGATATGGTTCAATGGTTAAGAACACTGGCTGCTCTTCTAGAGGTCCTGAGTTCAATTCCCAGCAATGACACATTGGCTCAAAACCTTCTATAATGATATTGGATGCCCTCTTCTGGTGTGTCTGAAGATAGAGACAGTGTACTTGTATAAAATAAATAAATAAATAAATCTTTAAAAAGGAATAACTGGTGAGAGCTGGAGATGTAGCTAAGTGGATGAGTGCTTGCTAGTGTGGGCAAAACCTTGAGTTTGATCCTAGCACTGCAAAAATAATTTTTTAATGACTCCCATATTACGGGATTTCTACAGATCCAACCAAGTAGATATTGGGAAAAATTGTACATCTACCAAATATACATTTATTTTCTTGTCCTTATTCTCCAAATAATAGTATATAATGATTATTTACAATAGCATGTACTATGCTATTAGACTGTATATGTATTATATTAGGTAGTATACATAATCATGAGATTATGTGGCACCTCCAGAAGGATGCTCACACATCATACATAGGTACTACACTATTTTATATGAAAGACATATTAGACATCTTAGGGAATTCTGAAAATGACCTTCATGAAAGCAAGAACAGTAATAATAAAAACAGACCCAGATTCATCCTATTTGAGAACTATTCCACCACTCTTCCTTTACCAAAGTCTTGCTGGATGCATGCATGTCTCTATACTGGAGATCTGTCTCAGAGAATATGCTTTTTAAATGGATATGTCCACGGGGAAGTTGCATCTAATCAAAGAGAGAAGATTGTAGGAGCTGAAGAAACCTTGAGTGGATGTGCACTGTTGGCATGAGCACAGTGAAGTCAGGGAGCCCAGTGGCTCAGACCCATGGGACAGGTAAGACACTTCCGCCGTGAGTGTTTACAAATGACTGATCAGTGTGGAAAAAAAAAACCCAAAACCAAAAACTAGGAACTGCTACTTCCTCTTCCCAGGTCTTTACAGACTGCTGGCCTACAGAGATCTACAGAGTCCTACAGAGAATGGTTAACATCTCTGCCATCCCCACCCCCATCCTCGTGCTGTACCCAGTGAACACAATGGAGTTCTGAGTCTTTGAGATAGTTGGTGCCATTGTATCAGACTAAATACAGCCCACCTAACCACAGATTTACTGTCCATGGGTCTGTGTGTCTTTCTTCATGCCCCCATTCCTTTAGTCAGGTTTCCAGACCCAAGCCATACAAGTCTTGGCTGAACAGCCAAAAATATAACAATAGCAACCAACATGTGTTATAATAAACTCTTGACCTAAAGTGTATTAGTCAAGGTGAGTTGATTCTAAAATGCACAAAGTCTAAAATATGTGTGTCGGTTCCTGCCAGACAGGTGGTGAGTCGGGTCCCCGGTCTTCAATCATTTAGCCTCCATCCTCACCAGTCCGTTTCCCAGGTTAAGGTGATTTTCCCAGATGAAGCTGCTGCCTCTGGTGCAACAGTGGAGAATTCCACATGGTTCTCTCAGCTAGAACTTAGTCATATCAGCCATACCTAACTTCAAAGGAGGAGGCGGTGTTCTGAATGGAAGGGGGAAAGGGATGTCAGCTCAGCAGTAGGAAGAGCATGCTGTTTGATCCTAGGCAGCAGAGAAACAAACAAAACATCAAAGAGTGACAGGATGTCGAAAAGAAACCAATCCAATCTGGCGCTCCTCAGTTAAAAACGGCTAAGGCTGGAGAGATGGCCCTGCGATTAAGAGCACTGTCTGCTCTTCCCAGAGGACCAGGGTTCTAGTCTCAGCACCCACATGCCTGTTCACTACAATGTGTAACTCCAGTTCAAGGGCACCTGACCCTCTGTCATGGCCTTCACCAACACCAAGGCATGCATGTAGTGCACAGACTATGCACAGGTAGAACACCCATGCACATTAAAATTAAAAGAAATGTTTTAAGAGAAGACTGTGAATGTCCTACCATTCTTTTCTAGTGGCTTCGGTCCCTAGGGATCTCTCCTGAAGGTCGTTCTCCATGAAAGGAAAGATCTGTGTAAAGGCTAAGAGAAGGAAGTGCCAATTAGTGTACACAGGGAATCTAAGTGCATGGTTGCTCCTGAAATGAGAGGTTCATGCACAAAGGTGAGGCAAAGGTTGGAAATATCATTAGCGTTGGGTTGTGGTAGTATTGAGTACCAGGCCAAAAGCCTTACCAACACTTTAGGTCAAGACCAAAGACTCTCCATTTGGAGTTAAAATTGAGCAAAAATCTTTTCAACACCAGGCCTTCCTTTGTTCTCCTCTGGACATCATTCTATTTTGTCATGGTTTGGGCTTTTTAAAAAGCAGCTCCAAAGGTTAAGGCTTCATCCACTCCCAGTTGTTGGCACTATTGAGAGGTGACTGGACCATGAAGACCTAACTTCATTAATGGATGACTCAGTTGACAGATTCATAGCTGAATGAATAGGTGAAGCCTGGTTGGAGGAAGTAGGCCCCAGGAAGTGCCTTTGAAAGGCACATCAGATGCTTGGCCCCTGACTGTCTTGCTCTCCTTCTGCCTGAACAAGGTAAACAACTTTGAAGGGAGCCCCCAGGATGCTCTAGTTTACACAGGCCAGCGCTGATGATTTGACACTGCTGCAACCATGAGCTAGAGTCTTTTCTTCCTACATTAGTCATCCACGGTAATGGAAATAATTCCACCCACTCCTAGCCTTCACTGCACACATTCCCAGAGGACAGCAGCCGAATATGTTGCTATCCCCCATGGTCACCACAGGAGATTGTCTACATGTAGCAGTATGTGTGTGTGTGTGTGTGTGGTACACATATACACATTGCAGGCCAAACACTCATATGCATAAAATAAAACTAAATAAATCTTCCTAAAGAGAATTCAGTTTAAGAAAAGTACTTTTAAATTAAGAATTAAATAACTGAACTCAAAGAAAATTTTAGAAAAGAGGATAGAATAATTCACCACCTTATATCTCAGAGGAATAGATATAAATTACATCACATGTGAGTTATATGTATATATAAGTTATATACAGTGTATGAGTTATATCTGTCAAGCGTTTTATGGTCTGCTTTTCTGTGTTCAGCATACATTCTAAGTTTTGCTCATCTTACTGAGAGATCATTAAGGACATAATTGTTAAAAGCATATATGAATGGGCTATGATTTTTTACCAAGCACCCCAGGAGATTAACTTCTGAGTTGTTTCCAGGTAGAAGGGAAACAGGAGAGTCATGCCAATTGCTCCATTAAGGAATGATCAAGAATAGACTTACTTTCAAATACCACACACCAGAGGCTGGAAGTGGGGGATATGTTTGATGTGGTCAGTATTTTGTTGCCCTACATGAAGATGTACTCTCCAATCAGGGACAGCTACCACATCAGTCCATGTGCTGTATACTGAATATATTCCAGTTTGCTTATATGGTCCTATATAGAGTTTTCCCAGTGTAGCTATTAATAGCTGCCTCCTAAGACTTGAGTGTTCCCACAAAAAGCTTAGAAGTTAGAACCTTAGTTCCTCCACACAGCAGTGTTAGGGGTGTGGCTCAGCTGGAGGCATTTGGGTGAAGACAAATGAAATAGCAATCAATTGCCCATCAGATTCACAGCAACACGGCTCAGAATTGTCTGAAGGTACTGTACTGGGGATGGAACCCTAAGGCTAGGCAAGCTCACTAGCAGCTCCTGATTCCCTCTCAAAAGAAGGGCTGAGTGTGGTGGCCCATGCCTCTAATCCCAGCATTCAGGTGGCAGAGGCAGGCAGACCTCTGTGAGTTCAAGGCTAGCATAGTCTACAAAGCAAGTTCCAGGACAGCCAGGGCACTTACACAGAGAAACTCAGTCTTGAAACAAGCAAACAACCAAAAAAGAGGTACAGGAGGAAGTGCCCATTTCTTATCACACTCTGTCGAAGCTTTTGCAATAAAACGTTTTGAAAAATTATCTTTTTTTACAATGTAGTTGTTATATCCCTCCTGTTCTGCCCTCTGACAAAACTTTTTTCTTTTTGTAAATTTTAATTAATTTATTTTTTATACTCCATATTTTATTCTACCACCCCCATCCACCCTTTCCCATACCTCCTCCCCACCCCCACCCTACCTGACCTCTAAACTCTCTGGGGCCTCCAGTCTCTTGAGGGTTAGGTGCATCATCTCTAAATAAACACAGACCCAGAAGTCCTCTATTGTATGTATGTCAGGGGCCTCATATCAGCTGGTGTATGCTGCCTGGTTGGTGGTCCAGTGTTTGAGAGATCTCAAGGGTCCAGGTTAATTGAGACTGCTGGTTCTCCTACAAGGTCGCCCTTCTCCTCAGCTTCTTTCAACCTTTCCTAATTTAACCACAGGGGTCAGCAGCTTCTGTCCATTGGTTGGGTGCAAATATCTGCACCTGACTCTTTCAGCTTCTTGTTGGGTCTCTCACAGGGCAGTCATGATAAGTCCCTTTTTGTGAGTGTTCCATAGCTTCAGTAATAGTGTCAGGCCTTGGGGCTTCCCCTTGAACTGGACCTTCTTTTTCTCAGGCTCCTCTCCATTTCCATCCCTGTAATTCTTTCAGATAGGAACAATAATGGGTCAGAGCTGTGACTGTGGGATGGCAACCCCCTCCTTCACTTGATGTCCTGTCTTCCTGCTGACAAAACTTTTTAAAAAAAAAACTTTCTTTTCTGTTTTTGAGACAAGTTCTTACTAAATAAGCCCGGGCTGTGATGGAATTCAGTGTGTAGAGTGTATTAGTGCATACTCCTAGTCCTGCGTCCACTTCTTGAGCATTGGGATTATAGTGAGCTGTATCACAAAAAGGGGTTGTTTGGATCAAAGCTCACCCTGAGACATGGTGCAATGTGGGTACAAAGTCTGGGAGTAAAGACGCCTAAACAGCTTTCTAACCAGAGTTCTGCCTTGCCAAGACTACGTGGGAAGGATCTTAAGTCCCATCCAAAGCTTAAATTCTGATGCAGAAAGACGTAGCTGATTGGCTTAAAGTTCCCGAAGATGCAGGGATTCAGCTCAAGATCCCCCAAAGCCTGGCATGACACAGGCAAGGGAGGAAGAAGGTTAAATGGACCACACTTATGGACATAGGCTTGGCCTGTGGAGCCTGTGGCTGATGGGACTTTTCACTTCTCGATGGGGAGGACCTGGAAATAAATGAGAAGCATTGTTCTGGGCTGGTGAGATGGCTTAGTCCATAAAGGTACTTCCCGCCAAACCTGACCCTGAAACCCAATCCTGGCGACCTACTATATGGTGTCAGGAGACATCTGAATCCTTTAGGTTGTCCTGTGACCTCTGCCCGTGTGGTAAGTATGTGTACATGTGCAGACATACACCAAATAATAAGAAGCACATGCTTAAAGCTAAAAAATAAAAACAAAAATAAATATGAAATGCTCTGGAGCTTAAGTGTGTGTGTGTGTGTGTGTGTGTGTGTGTGTGTGAGGTGTTTATCAAGCCATTTGGGAATGTGAAAAAGTGTTCCTGCTCCTAGACAGGTTTGAACACACAGCCTTCAGGGGTAAATAATGAAAAAAAAAAAAAACTTTTTAAGACAGGGTCTCCTTTATAATGTAGTGCAAGCAGACTTTGAACTCATGGCTAGCCTCCTGTCTCATGGTCTTAGTTTACTTTTCCGTTGCTCTAATAAAACACTGACAGTTTGAGAGAGCAAAAAGTTTATTTGGCTTTCTGGTTACAGGCTATCATACAGAAGTCAAGGCAGGAGCAGAAGTGGAAGCCATGGAGGAATGCTGCTTACTGGCTTGTCCTCCCTTGACTTGCTCCGCTACCTGCCCAGGGAATGGCACTGCCCACGTGACCTGGGGCCATCCACATCATAGCAATCAAGAAAATGCCCTACAGACATCCCTACAGGCCAGTCTGATGGAGGTGCTATCTCATTTGGTTTTAATCTCCAGTTACTTATTTCTTGCCCATCCCGACAATCACTGCCCTCCTCAAAAAATAAAGAGAAAGAAAGACATTATCTACTTCTTAACCTAAGCACTTAGAGGGCAGACTGGCTTCTGTGAACATTCTATAAGATTCCCAGTAAGCTGTTGGGCCCCGAGGAGATGTCAGAGAGACAGAAACCTAAAATCTGCCATTGAGCTCAGCTCCTTTGGAGCCTCACACCACTGTGACTTTGGCAGGGCTCAGGCAGCTGTTCTCAAACTGCGCAGGTGCAGGCTGAGTACAGAGAAGGCATCCAGTGGTGCCCAGAATTTGCAAGTGAAAGATGAACACAGGGAGAGGCCTGTTTTCTTCCCAGAACTGCCATGCAACAGCCAGGCTGGCACTTCCTCACTGTGTACCTGTCACAACAATTGCAGGCAGGGTAAGCGGTGGCAGGCAGTTCATCACCAAAGGAAGTCAGACTTCTAGGAACTCCAGAATACAGTTATTGTATCGTCATGTGCTACAGCCAATACCAACCTGTGGCCTGGAGCCACGTGAAGCATGCCCTCTGGCCTGCCAAACTGGACTGATGGCCAGTGCATCTATGGACAGGTCGCAGGAACAAGCCACCAATGCAATTGACACAAGCAAGCAAACATTTAGTTCATGTGACAAGTGCATCAGGGTCCACCTGTCCCCGTCCCTAAAGACTGCACCACCCCCAAAATGTAGCATTCAAGCTTGATCCTCAAGGGCTGTCAGACTTTCTGGAAAGAAATAAGAGATGGGTAGGTAAATAGGTAAGCCCAGAAGAGATGAAGTGATTGTGTTTTCACTGGTCTGAGAGAGAAGTGGGCAGGGGGAGAATGCACCACAAGAATTGTTTAAGCAGTGTCTCAGCCAGGGGTTCTATTCCTGCACAAACATCATGACCAAGAAGCAAGTTGGGGAGGAAAAGGTTTATTCAGCTTACACTTCCACATTGCTGTTCATCACCATAGGAAGTCAGGACTGGAACTCAAGCAAGTCAGGAAGCAGGAGCTGATGCAGAGGCCATGGAGGGATGTTCCTTACTGGCTTGCTTCCCCTGGCTTGCTCAGCCTGCTTTCTTATAGAACCCAAGACTACCAGCCCAGAGATGGTACCACCCACAAGGGGCCCTCCCCTCCCCTTGATCACTAATTGAGAAAATGCTTTACAGATGGATCTCATGGAGGTATGTCCTAACTGAAGCTCCTTTCTCGGTGGTAACTCCAGCCTGTGTTAAATTGACACATAACCAGCCAGTACACACAGCTAAGTTTCTCCACTGTAAAGGACTTTGGGGATGGGGTGATGTGTTTGTGCTTTGGAAATATTACTGTTTCTCTTGTGAAATCAAGGTAAGAATACATGGTAGACCATTCATGGTATGTCATATTTTGCTCAGTAAAGTGTACACTTCCCACATTAACATTAATTTTTAGTTACATGTGTTTATTTAATGGAAGCATGTTGGGGGCAGAGGACAACTTTTAGGAGCAAGCTCTCTTCTTCCGCCGTGACTGGAAGAAGGACTGTGTCTGAAGGACTGAACTCAGGTCACAGGCTTGGCAGCAAGGGCCTCTCCTTCCAG
>NW_022196905.1:186777099-186785253 GCF_008632895.1 Mastomys coucha | reverse complement strand
TTTTTTTTTTTTTTTTTTTGAGTGCTGATCTTTGATACTCAAAGGTCTGTGAATCCTGAAGCCTGAGGCCCCATGTTCCAGGTAGAAGAAAAGTACAAAGTCTGCCTTGCTGAACAGGCTGTTCCCACAGAGTACACGGGAGGAACTCAGTGTACTCTGAGGCAGGAGATGGAGGCCAGATCGGGATTCAGAAGTCGGTGGAGGAAGGTCCTTTCTGAGCAGCTCTGACCCCATTCTTTAGGATGCAGCAGCCATTGGGAAGTGTATAGGTAAGAGACAGGAGGTTAACTTGGCAGAACAGATTGGTTAGAAAAGGAAAACAGAAGAACGACAAGTGAGTTCAACCATCAGAGATAAGGACAGGGCAAGATAAGGACTCAGGTGGTGGTCACGGGTGAGGAATGAAGGAACACAGCGAAGCTCGAAGACTGTTCCGGGACTTGAGGATACCAGCAGGATATACACAATCAGCATGTGCCTAGGGGCACTGCAAAGACAAGGCTTGGACATGGCAAGTAGTCCGTCAGTGCCCTGGATCCGCAGCTCCCAGAGGTGCTTCTTTTCCATAGCAAGACTGTAATAGGGAACGGCCAGGACTAAGGCCAAGTCAGGCCTATGAGTTGGGCTAAAGGAACCTACTCTTTTGCCTCATCCAACTGATGCAAATGTAGTGGAAATGAGGTGGGATCTTAGGGAATTTTTTTTCTTTTCCTTTATATATTTTTTAAATTGTTTTATTTATTTACATTCCAAATGTAGCCCGTTTTCCCAATTCCCCCCCTTCAAGAGTTCTTAACACAGTCCCCCTCCCCTTTGCCATAGAAAGGCTGCTCGTCTCCCCCCCACACACACACACATACACACACCTCACCCCCTTCCACCTTGCATCAAGTCTCTACAGGCACATCCTTTCCCACTGAGGCCAGTAAGGCAGTCCTCTGCTATATATGTGCCAGAGGCCGCGGACCTACCCGAGTATGCTTTTTGGTTGGTGGCTCGGTCTCTGGGAGCTCCCGGGAGTCCAGGTTGCTTGATATTGTTGATGTTCCTTTGGGGTTGCCATCCCCTTCAGCTCCTTCAATCCTTCCACTAACTCTTCCCTGACTTCAGTTCAACACTTGGCTGTAGTATCTGCATCTATGTCAGTCGGCTGTTGGTGGAGCCTCTCAGAGGACAGCCATGCCAGGCTCCTGTCTGCAAGCACAAGGTGGCATCAGTAATAGTGTCTGAGTTTGGTGCTCTCCTATGAGATGGATCCCAAGTCAGGCATGTCACTGGATGTCCTTTCCCTGGATGATCCGAAAGTTTATTGTGAGCTAACGCAAGTTTAAAACACAACAGTAATCCAGTTGTTCAAATCTGTTTTTGGGGTTTTTTTTGTTTTGTTTTGGTTTTGGTTTTTTTGCAAGCTGAATTTGTCCTGCTGACCTCATAAGAGACCCTTCACCTAGAGAGTAGAGAACCAGTAAGCCCAGAAACCTACATCAAGGGCCCTTTGCTCTCTACTTGACAAAACAAAACAGCAAAGAAAAACAGAACGGAACAGGGACACAGAAGTGTGATTTTGAAAAGCAGGTTTACTTATGGCTTGGCCAAAATAAAGAGAGAGAAAAAAATCTTAGTTTGTCACCACCCTCCCTATAGAAAAGATGGAACAACCCCCTTAAGGCCCAGGGGCTATAAGAAAAGGGCACAGAGAGAATGTGAAACAGGGAGAAGTGTTCGGAAATCCTCTGAGCATGGCACGGCCTTTGCAACCATAAACTCAGCAGCTGTAGATGCTTGCACAAGAGTGGCTCTTTGAACTGTCGGTCGTGGAGCATCATTCTCACCCCCACTCCCTGCCCAGCAATTGCCTGATAGATCAAGAGATGCATAGTCATTGCCTTCTGTTGTGTGTCCACTGCTGAGCCTACCCAGCTCCAAGGAACCAGATCCATAACCCAAGCTGTGAAATAAGGTCTTGTGGACTGAGCCATGATGCAAGTATGAGGAGACTGTGCTGCAGGGGGATCGCTTTCTGCACAGCACTTCCCTTGCTATTACCCTTACCAGGGATTTCACGGAGAAAGTTTTAGCCATTGCAGCCTACGTTACACTGTTGTTCCATGCCCACATCCACTGAGCAGATATAAGTCGGCAGGGAGAGAAGCATGCAGACATTAATGATACAGATGAGAGCTCAGTGTTGGTGGGGAGAAAGATAAGAGTATGAAACCCTTTAAATTCAATAAATGAATGTTATAAAAATATAATAAAATAAGCCAACAATTCCAACTCTGTGCTTCTCTTTCCAGGAGATGTGAGCATGTGCCTTGGTAAATGTACCTGTGATCTTCAGACAATGTTTGTCACAGTCGTTTTAAAGGAAAGCAGAACAAAATGCTCATGAGAAAAACAAGCCAGGGTGGATCTGTAATTTTCCTAGAACTACTGGGTGGTGTTAGCTGAGCTGAACTGGGTCTGGAAACTTCTCTGTCGTCACTGTACCAGGCACTGGTCTATGCAGCCACCTAACTGGGACTAGAGCTAGGCCTCCTTGAAACAGGAGAAAGATCCTTTACCTCTGCCTTAGTTGGAATTACTAGCGCTCTGATGAAACACTATGACCCAAAAAGCGAGTTGGAGAGGAAAGAGTTTATTTGGCTCACACTTCCACATTACAGTTCATCATCTAAGGAAGTCGGGACAGGAACTCAAACAGGGCAGGAGCCTGGAGGCAGGAGTGGATGCAGAAGCCATGGAGGGGCGCTGCTTACTGGCTTGCTCAGTGTGCTCTTTTTTTTTTTTTTTAGAACCCAGGACCACTAGCCCAGGGATGATGCCACCCACAATGGGCTGGGCCCTCCCCCATTGCTTGCTCATTAGGAAAATATCCTACTGGCTTGCCTATAGCTAGATCTTAAGGAGGCCCTTTCTTAATTGAGGCTCTCTCCTCTCTTGTGTCAAATTGACATAAAGCTATCAGGAACACCTCTCTCCCTCCCTTCCTTTTTTCTCTCCTGTCCCTCCTTCCTTCTTTACCCCATCTTACCCTTGGCGTTCTCTCTCACATACATATATACACACACACAAAGGACTGAACCCAGGGCCTCCAGCAAGCCAGGCAGGATTATTACAGCGAAGCCACATCCCCAGTCCTGTTTGGACTTTTTATTTTTGAGGCAGAGGAGCCTCAAGTTTTCTAGCCTAGTCTTGAACTACTGATCCTACTGTTCCAGCTTCTCAAGGAGCTGAGATTACAGACCCGCCCCACCAGTTCCAGCACAGTTCAGAAATTTTTTTTCTCTACAGCCGCTGGCCTCTGAGCACACTTCTGCACAAATATGCATGGTGGGAAAGGGTTCACGGGAGGTACCAGGGCACACCTGGCATGCTTGTGGTCCTACGACTAGTCATTACTCTTACCAAGCCTGGAAGTGCTAATCATGATGTTAGGCACATGGAGAACAGTCCCTCTTATCTATGTGACTCTGTGTGGCTGTACTGAACATTCTCTGTCCTCGGTTCTTCTCACCTGCAGCATGTCAGGGAACATTCCTTATGTGTCCTCATTGCTATCTCCACAAGCATTTGGAAGGTGATACACTTAGGGTGGCTAAGTTGTTTCCTAGGTTGCAAATGCCACTGACTTATTTTGCAAGTCATTTTATTGGGTCTACACTTGCATTCACATTTATAAGTATGCATAGAGACATGCAAAATATTCAGAATATACACACATACACACACACACATACATGTGTGTGTGTGTATGTGTGTGTGTGTATACAAGACAAGAAATTTCCCCAGCCCTCTTTGTATTTTTATTTCAAGAGGGTCTTGTTAAATTGCTCAGGCTGGTCTTGAACTTGTGACCCTCTTGCCTCAGCTTCCTGAGTAGGTGGGATTATTAGGCCTGCCACAGCAGATTCAAGCCATAGCACATGGCTTTTGTCCTGTCTGTCAGTACTATGGTGAGGTGTTTGGTATTTTGCGGCCTTTTGTGTCTGTCATCTAGTCATGAGAGACACCACCCATCAAGGAATTTATGAGCTTCACATGTCACACTTGAGCTGAACGCAAAGACTTGTTATCTCCACACAGACATTTATACATCATTATTCGCAGAAGATAGAATTGGCCCACAGAGAGAAAACAAATACAGTCCATATGCAATAATTTTCCAGTACTATGGTTACTTCCTTATTCCTAAATGAACAAAAAGAATATACAATCAGAGAGTAGCTGACTCATAGACCGGGGGAAGTCACTTTAGAGTTTAATCTCCCCCAATTGCCTTATCTAGATGAAGCAAATAAAGAACAAAGATAAATGTAATGACTTGATGGAGTTCATGGCAGTGTCTTGAATTAAATGCAGGCCACTGGGCTTTATGTTCAGTAAACCTCTATTGGGTTGGGTCACATCAAAAAACATTGCAACTGGACTGTCTTCATAGTTCATGGCAGTTCTAATAAGCTGAGAGTGGCTGCCCACCTTTAGGAGAATCAAGGTGACTCAAGTTCCAGGCTTCATGTGACCATCTAATCAGAGTGCCATGTTTTGCTTCTAGAAATTTCTTGTTCCACAGATGAACGCAAAAGTGACAAATTGAACTTAAGATTTATGGAGGCAAGCTGACCGCTACCTGTGAGAAGAAACGGGTTTCTTTGTGGGTTTCAATGAAGCTTAAAATCTAATCAGATTGCTTCTCCTCATAGATAAGATCTTTTGAGTTTTGTAGGATTTTTTTTCCAAAAGTGGAAATGTTAAGAATCAAATAAGCACAGAAGCCCCTCAGCTCTTCCCCAGTGCATCTGGAAATCTCCACAGATGAGATGAATGGATTGCGTTGCACTGGTGGGGGAGCAATCATGATACAGAATCTATTTCCAGAGCACTGGGCGATGGCAGGGTGGAGGTAGGGCATCTGTCCTTGTTCTTTCTGGTGAGAAGAGGTCAGGCTCCAGAGAAGGAATGGAATAAGACTAATTCTTACTATGGCAAAACATCCATGACAAACTTTACATTTAACATTTAAGCCATCTTATGTATCTAATGTCACGACATTAACACTTTTGCAAAGACGTGCCACCACCAGGGTGCATGCCCAGAACATTGGTCATCTCAAACAGAACTCTGAACTCATTAAGCAATAACTCCACACTCCCTCTCTGGTAACCTCTACTCTACTTTCTGAATTTTCCTATTTTAGGTGACCTAAGGGAGTACATTTATAGAATATCTGTCCCTTTGTGTCTGTCTATCTGTCTGTCCGTCTGTCTGTCTGTCTGTCTGACTGTCTTCTCTTGGTAAGGGGGAAGATTTCAAGCCAGACTCTAGTACTTAGTACTTTCTTCATGCTGAACAGCATTCTTTGAAAGAGTCCACCACATTTGGTATTTACATAGGCCTGTGAATGTACATGGACTGTCTCTGTGTTATAACTATTGTAAGTAATGCTACTATAAACTCTGGTGTGGGATAACAGGTTTGCTTGTTTGTTTTTCATTTAGCTCCTGTCTGATACATTAGAGCACGGATTCTGTGGAGGTCACCTAGTGCAGTCTCTCACAACTGAATGAAGAAGCAAAGGCCACACAACACCCAGCCTCTCATCCCTTTATTGAGAGTGCTTACAGATGCTATTAAAGCCATGTGCTGTAGTTTGAATCCAAAATGTGGCCCTCGGGATGATGTTTTGTATAACTAGTCTCTACCTTGTGGAATTACTATTTTACTAGTAATTTTTTTACTTATTCTTTGAGAATTTCAAAGATATATATGATGTGTTTCATTCATATCCACCTATCCTCAATTCTCCTTGGACCTCCCCGACATGCCCTCCTCCCAAATTCATGTCCTTATTATAACCCAGTGAGTCCGGTTAGTGTTGCCCATATGTGCCCATATATGTTCTGGCCATCTATTGGAACATGGGCAACCTACCCATGGGAGCATCTACCTTCTTTTCCATGATGATACCTGGACCTTATGATGAGGAAGGTTGCTATGGGTGTTCCATTTAGGGCTGAGCATTCATTTTGACAAGTTATGAGTATCTCCATTAACTTCCACCCACAACCAGTTGTGACGATGTTTACAGGGTCAGGCATGAGTTTATTCTGTAGAGCAGGCCTTGAAGCCAATTGGGACGTGGTTGGTTAGTCCGGAAACAGTCATGCCGCTAATGCAGCAATGGGCACATCTTACCTGTCAGTCAGTGTAGCAGCATACAGAACCCAGCTCTGAGTAGGAACATTTTTGTCTTCCCCATTTGCCAGCATTGTGTCATCCCACACTATGAAGGGTAGCCTGGCACTGATTGAAGGCTGAGGAGCCTTTAGGACATGGGTCCTGGATGGCAGGAGTTGGTCCTGAGTGTGAGCCTATGAACTGTATAGCCAGCCACATTTCCATCTTGTTCTCTCTCTGCTTCCTGTCCACTATCATGTGAACAGCCAATGGTGCAAGCTCCCACTGCCACAGACTGGGCTATTTCCACCATTGAATCTTCCCCTCTATGAGATACTGAAATATATCTGAAACTGGGAGCCAAAATAAGTCTTTCTTCCCTTAAGTTGTTTCTGTTAAGGAGTTTTTAGCCACAGTAATCCAAAAGTAAACAATATAGTATGGGGTCCAAAGCTTGGATTCACTGGCTGGGTTGTGATAGAGTAGGTAAGTCACTCCTTTCTACAATAACAGCAGTTAAGCCTAGCGTCAGACAGGCAGGAAAGTGCTCCACCACTTGCGCTATAGCCCAGCCCCATGCGCCATTCTTGACAATGTATGTTTACCCTATATCTGGCTAACGGACCACTGTAGAGGGCAAAATAGGCCTTGTGCACACAGGAGAATCCAGGAAAGTTAAACACACAGCTTACTTCTGCAGTGGGATGAGGTGTGTAGCTGCTCTTCCTGAAATGCCAGAAATGATGTTGTTTTACAAGCCGGTGATCCTCTGCCGTCTGATGAGACAGGTGCTGTCTGTGCCTCCCACAACTTTTGTCTTCTCTTATCCAAGAGTGTTTCCCTGAAATCTTGAGCATTGCTTTTGGACCATAAAGCCCATCCTTATGAGTGAGGTCGCTTGTGCTCTACGACAGCCTACAGTGACTTCTGTGTTAGAGGCAATCCAGACTCCTAGAGGTGTTGTGTTCACCTCAGCCAAGATCCCTGGACACTAAATCCTGGGCACTATCTCTGAGTCAGCAGTATCTTGTGAAAGAAGCCAGATGCACTTGGTGAAGTATCTCAATGGAAATATGTCTTAAATTGCTGTATAATTGTTATCTGAATACTGTTTTTCTAAAATTCGTCTGTGCTTAAATAGGGCTAAAGAAAAGTGATCTGAGCCAGACTCTAGAGGTCCTGTTCCAGCACCATTACAATAAAACAGGGCTGTGCCGAGTTTCATCTTTGTCTCTTTGTGGATTGTTTTTTTTTTTTTTTTCTCTGCCTGCTGAGAAGCCTGCAGAGAATTACCACACAGACCACACGATGATTTTAAAATAATACGATTTACATTGATCAGAAACCCAGCATTTATCAAACTAAGTAACCCAGTTACCCACTGTTTTGGGTTAAAGGAACCTGAATTTAACAGCAGGAAACAGGAACTATTTTGTCAAGCACCGGATTAGGAGAACTCAAGAGATGGCCCAGCGGTTAAGTGTGCATTACTCTTCCAGAGGATCTGGGTTTGGTTCCCAGCACCCATGCCAGGCAGCTCACAACAGCTTGTACCTCCAACTTTGGAGGTCATTTGATGGCTCTGGGCTGGGGAGATACTTCACTTGCGTGCACATAATTAAAAGTAAAATAAATCCTCATTTAAACTCAGATTAGGACACAGCGGAGATTGCATGTCTCTCTCCCACAGTCTCTAGGTCTCACCTTGGGAGCCTCAAACAGCAGAGGGAAACTTGAATGGCTTGGCACCAGGATCAGCTGTGGCACCAGGCTCAGCTGTGGCACCAGGATCAGCTGTGGCATCAGGATCAGCTGTGGCTCCAGGATCAGCTGTGGCACCGGGCTCAGCTGTGGCACCGGGCTCAGCTGTGGCACCGGGCTCAGCTGTGGCACCAGGATCAGCTGTGGCACCGGGCTCAGCTGTGGCACCGGGCTCAGCTGTGGCACCAGGCTCAGCTGTGGCACCAGGATCAGCTA
>NW_022196905.1:186764330-186777089 GCF_008632895.1 Mastomys coucha | reverse complement strand
AGCTGTGGCACCGGGCTCAGCTGTGGCACCGGGCTCAGCTGTGGTACCGGGACCAGCTGTAGCTCAAATCAGATAGCTTTGTGTCTCACGTCTTATGCCTGTGTGGGGATGCCAGCTTGGACTATTGAATGGTGTGGGCTTCCCCACAGTGATGGAGTAAGGCAGCTCTTACTCGGCAGCTCAGTCTCTGGGAGATATGTAATCTAGTCATCAGACAGAACTGGTGTGGATCTCCCATCACCCACTGTCACATAACATTATGGTCACTCTTCCGTTGGACAAAGAGACACAAGTCCTTGAAAAGGAGAAAGAGCACAAGCCCCATTTCTCATTAGGAAAGTAATAACGTTTGTAACACTGACTTAGAAGCACGACTGCTTGTGAATATTGTCCCTTTCTGGGAGGCCTGTCTGGAATACCACACAATTGTCCCACATGGCATCCTTCTTCACAGCTTTCTGGAGTTATGTTTTAGAAATCCATCTAGAGCAGTGGTCCTCAGTCTTCCTAATGCTGTGACTCTTTAATACAGTTCCTCATGTTGTGGTGACCTCCCCCAACCCTAAAATTATTCTCTAACTATAATTTTGCTACTATTATGACTCCTAATGTAAATATCTGATATGCAGGACATCTGATATGTGACCCCTGTGACAGGGTCCTACACATCCTCTCCAAAAGATGAGGGAGGACCCACAGGTTGAGAAGCCATGCTCTAGATTCTGCTGAAAATTATTTTGACTCAGTAGTGACAATGAGTCTTTTTATTTTACTTCTGAAGGTAGATTTAACTTGGGGAACTCCAGTGATGGAGAAAGATGGACTGGTATGTGTTCAAGCACTTAGTGAGCTGCTAACGTGCAGGGAACTAGGGAGAGAGAGAGACCATGTAAATAACAGTAGTCACACCAAGGAAACAAGGTATGTCTGACACACGTATGAATTCAGAGACTGAGGCAGCTTGCACACAGCCTGCACCAGATGGGTCCAAGAGCTGAGAAGAAAAATGGACACATGGGCCCACCCCTAACCCAGATGCTATCTCCAGTAAATAACCACTCACAAAAGAAAACTTAGTTTTCTCCATGGAGTCTCACTGGAAAAACAAACCACTCTTAAGGGCAGGCCCCATGTACAGCATTAGACAGCCAACACAAAGCAAACTCAATGTCATCTTTGGAGGTCTCATAATATTTTGTCAGGGCATAATTAAAGAATATATATATATATATATATATATACATATATATATATATATATATGGTTTTGTTGAGACAGGGTTTCTTTGTGTAGCCTTGGCTGTCCTGGAACTCACTCTATAGACCAGGTTGGCCTTGAACTCAGAAATCTGCCTGCCTCTGCCTCCCAAGTGCTGGGATTAAAGGTGTGCACCACCACTACCCAGCTATATATATATTTTTTTTCGTTACAGGTCCTTTGCATATATCATGGCTTCTAGTCTTGTGTTCTTATGGAATTGTGTGTGTGTGTATATATGTGTGTGTGAACTCTGTGTCTAAATGTATTTCTTTTTTTTTTTTTCTTGTGCTTTTTCTTTGGTTCTGTTTCTTCTGTTTATTTAGTTCTAATTTGACTTGTTTGGTTTTTAGTTTTTCTTATTTTATTATTATTCCTTACGTGCCAGTTTGTTTTAGAACTAGAGTCCGAACTGGTGTGGATCCAGAGGAGTTAGGAGGTGGGGAGGAAATAGGAGGAGTTGAAGGAAAGGAAATCATAATGAGAATATATTGTAGAAAAAAATCTATTTTTAATAAAAGAAAACATACTAAAAAAGAAAAAGAACAGCAGTGTGGTGGTTTGAATGAAAATGGGCCAAATAGGCTCAGATATGTATCTGCTTAGTCATCAGGGAGTGACACTCTCTGAGAAGGATTAGGATTGGGAGGTATGGCCTTGGAGCAGGTGTGGCTTTGTTGAAGGAAATGTAACCTGGGGTGGGCCTTGAGGTTCCAAAGGCCCACACCAAGCCCAGCATCTGTCTGTCTGTCAGCCAACAGATCAGGTAGCTCTCAGCTACTGTTCCAGTGCCATGCTCTCCACCATAATGATGACGGACTCAGCCCCTGAAAGTGTAGGCAAGCCCCAATCTAACACTTTCTTTTTTAAGGATTTCTTTGGTCATGATGCCTCTTCATAGCAATATAACAGTGACTAAGACAAGCATTCACTTCAGAACAAACTTGAGAGAACCTGCACAAAACAAATCAGACTGATAATCTTGTATGTCTAAGGATTACTGGACATACAAATAGAAACTCCTGTACAAGAATGAGATGAGCCTGGGGCTTTCTTCTGGACTCATCTAAGTGGTAGAGTTGTGTAATGAGGAACAAGGACTGTGTTGGTTTTTCGCTTTGATCACTCCTTGATGTGGTCTCCTAAACAAAATTCCGGAACATGGCCTCAGGTGTTCCCTATCTGAGGTCTGCATGTTGTCAGGGAAGGCCTTGGAGTATCCCTACAGATCTTGGCCTTCATGTTCTCGCCTCCTGTCTCATTTCCTCCTTATCCTGTATGGTTGTTAGGTTACCCAGGCAACGAGCCATCTTCTGTGCAGTGTTCTGGCCTTTCCGATGGAAACATGGTTTATGTTTGTGCTCTATGATCTGTCTTGATACTATCATCAACAGCAGATTTTCACCCCATAGCCTAATAGGTCCCCCATTGGCCAAAATGAAGAACATACAGCATGGTTAGAAACACACTCTTTATACCACCCAAAATGTAATTGCTGTCATTTGGGTTTTGAGGTAGCCCAGACTTTCCACATCCTTTGTCTTGCCCAAAATCAATGTGAGAAGACTACTTAATTTGGTTGTCCCTTCAACTATATCAATTTTGTGATTTGGGTATGAATGTCCTCCAGTGTCTTATATATCTGAACACATCATCCCTAGAGTGGCACTGTTTTGGGAGGTTGTAGAACCCTTGTGAGGCCATGCTAGCAGAAGTGGGTCACTGGTGGGAGGGCCTTAAGGGTGACATCTGCTTTTAATTTGGGTTCTTAAGCTCTTTTACCTTCTCTGTCATGGTACATAAGAAGCTTTGGTGCCTTCCTCCTGTAATGGACTGAGATTCCCCAGAGATGGGATAAAACAAACCCTTCTCAAATTGTTCCTTTCCAATATTTAATGACAATGGGAAGTGCAATATTTAATATGAAATGAAGAACACACACACACACACACACACACACACACACACATATATATATATATATATATATATATATATATATATATATCCTTGTCTTAAAGGATATAGGGTGACCCAACTGATATTCTGTATATTAGACACCAAGGGGCCTCAGAAAGTAAAGACATGGAACCATAAGAGTCTACCCTTCCTTGATAGTACTACATGTTAGCCTCAGGGTATATTGTTGGGAGATGGTTTTGTGTACCTTGGAAAAGTTATCTCTGCATTATTCAATGCTGATTTTTATACGGGCAGAGAGTTGAGTACAGGGCAGACTTTGGTATTGTTATTTTTATGAAGCATCACCTCTCTCTGTGTCTTATAAACATTTTTCTCTATCACCTTCTGATTGGTAAATAAAGAAGTCAATCATCCAAGTAGCTGGGCAGAACAGAATAAGGTGGAACTTCTGATTGCAGTGGGGGAGGGAGGGGTTTCTCAGAGAGATGAGAAGAGAGAAAAGAGAGGACTATCAGGAGAGAAAAGGGTTGAGAAACCATAAAGAACTAGCTATGAGCGGTTACCAAGGAGTCTCTGTGAGGATATATGCGGATCAGAGAGATCCAGAGCAAGACTCAGATTGAAGGTAAAGGACCACATGGCTGGGAAACAGGCAGCCTTAGAGGGTTAGAATGGCTCCAAGCCTGCCCAGCTTAGGCTTGAAACTCATTAGTAAAAATGCCAGGTCTCTGTGTCTTTATCTGAGAGCTAAAGCAGACTAGGATGGGAGGGGTAACTCTTAGCAGTTATTTGAGAACAAAAGGAGCTTAGAAAACCCCCAAAGAATTACCTTTACAGTATATCATTGTGATACCAGTACTGGGCTAAGAAGTGGAGTCCTAATCTTCTCTTTCCATGTGATGGTCTCATCAGAACCTCAGGATAAACACTAAACCGAAGTTGTAACAATGAGGACAAATTTGCTTTCAAATCCCTAAGCTAACTCTGACTCATCCTATGGGAACTTTAAAAAGTTTCTGAGCCTTTTGTCATGGTTAGTATCATTTTTACTCACCCCAAGTGCGTGTGGAGATTTGATCTCCAGTCTATATAGCATGTGGTGGGACTGGGGAGGCCTTTGGTCATGAGGAATGTGTGTCTTCACAAGGTGATTAATGCTTCCAGTCTAGATCATGTTCTTTTAAAAGGAGGGTATTACAATATGTTTTGTCTCTTGTATGCCTAGACATAAGCAGATTTTCTTTCTGCTATGACTTGAAGCACATGTAGTCCTCTCTAGTAGCTGAACAGGTGTCCAAACCATGTCCTGAGACTTGCCAGCCTTCAGGGACGTGGTTGTTTCATTAGAACAATCACTAAGAGACTAGAATGATCCTCTTTAAGAAAGGTATTGGTCAAATTCTCTAAAACCCAACCAGAAAAACTCATCTTGTTTTCATAACCTAAATCTTCTAAAAGAATACCCCGGTTATGATTTCTATAGGTCTTCGTTCTCTTTTTTTCCTTGTGTGGTGTAATATGTGCTTCGGCATGTAAATGTTGTACTGTGTGTGTTGTACATAATAGTGTGGGTGTGTACACAGGCGCGTAGAGCCAGAGGTTGATATCTGGTGTTTATCTTCAATCACTCTCTACCTTCAGCTTTTGAGAAGAGTCTCTCAGTGTGAATGAAAATGAAGACATGCCAGTTTCTAGGTATGGCTGAAGTGAGGGCTTTATTATAGCTATGAGGGCGAGAACAGGCAGAGGCACCTGAAAAGGTTCAGATTGAACATGGCCAGCAGAGTAGATCAGACCATGAGAGAAAGCAAGGTGTGTGTGTGTGTGTGTGTGTGTGTGTGTGTGTGTGTGTGTGTGTCTCGTGGGAACTAGGCAAGAGAGCAAAATTACAATGAAAATAATTTTATGGTTGGGGGTCACCACAACATGAGGGGGTATATCAAATGGTTGCAGCATTAGAAAAGTTAAGAGCCAATGGTTTAGAACCTATCTTGTTGCTTTTGTTAGCTGTTCAGTGACAAGCTCCCTCAGGCGGGATACATTCATCCCACACACAGAGATTGCCAAACCTGCAGAGCCTCTCTCAAAGGATAACCTCCACCCACCAGAAGCACCAGGCACTGCTCGTGCCTAGACCCAAGAACAGCCCCAGGAAGGAGCAGGGTAGCCAAAAGCCAAGGCCAAGTCAAGGGCCAGCCAGATGGGAGAGCAGAGATAGAACAGGGCAGAGAGAGTTCCTCCCTCAATGCCAGGCATGCATCTGAGGCCAGGAAGCCAACTCTGTGAATACCTTTTGTTAACAAGGCTTCTAGCACTTAAAGCAGTCCATAAAATGTTAATTAGGGCTCTCTACTCACAAGGATTTTGTGAAGGTGACAGGAAATAATCTAACTGATGTTGAAGTGTCCATGACAAACTGTGAACTACTCAGGAATAGAAAAAATTCACCTTACCTGGACAGCATGCATCTTTTTGCTAAGGCAGTGGCAGAGAAAATTCATGGTGGGAGAATATAAAAATATCTTTTATTTGTCTGATGTAATTGTCATCTCAGAGGCTTTCTGCCTTCGTCCTGCTAACCTAGGCCTAGTCCTAGAAGCCTGTACCCGCCATACAATCTTATATAGGCCTAGAATGTTCTTAGCCTCTGAGACTTACTGCTGGATGAGCTCACCCTTTCAAGCTCTTTCAGAACTCAGGCTGTCTGGTTCTGTTCAGCTGCTCTGGCTCAAACTCTTCTCCAAACTGACTAATGAAATCTAGCTTCTCTCTTGGTCTCTGTCTGAATTGCTCTGTTTGGCCTAATACTACCTTTAGTGTATGTTCTAACCTTCTGGCTCCTTCTCATTCTCTGACTCTTTCTGTCTTCACCTATGTCTCTCTTTGTATCCTGTCTCTCTATACATGTCCTAGTAAAACTGCCTTCTCTCTGTGTGTCTCTCTCTGTCTGTCTCTATCTCTGTCTCTGTCTCTGTCTCTGTCTCTGTCTCTGTCTCTGTCTCTCTCTCTCTCTCTCTCTCTCTCTCTCTCTCTCTCTCTCTCTCTCCTGCTCCCTTGAGTAGCTTCCCTTTCCTGTCTGTTCTCATGAGAGTTGGGCATATCCTATTCTGTCAAATCTTTCTCTGATTCGTCACTTTGTCTGCCACTCAGACACCACTTTCAAACATGGGTGCTTCCTTCTACAAACTAACTTTACCTACATTGTTTGCTCCCCATTGCAATGTTTTTAGAACTATGATTGAATCTTAAGGTCAAGTGGATTATGTCTTGCTGAGTTTTGTTCCAGTAGTTACCACCAACAACCTTGAGATGGTTAAGTAAACTCAAGGAAACTTTGAGTTGTTGTCCCATTCCCTAGGGATCTGGGATGCCGGAAGAGGTCAGGGACTCTGAATGTCTCTTCACAGGTAACTGCCTCCCTGACAACTGTAGAACCTAGTGTGTTCAGAGTAACAGGTAGAGAACACCATTTGTAATTGTGAAATCATCTCTATGTTGTCTCTAAAATGTGGTAGGAGAATCATGTTAAGGGGAAGAAACTGATGTATAAGCACCTTTCCCTCTGGGAACATCCTGAACATTGAATGTTATGAAAATACAACAAGGCAGGGAGACGCTGTGGTACTCAAGCTCTTCCTCTGGTCTGTGGTTGTTAAGACTTCTTTCATAACTTTCTTAGGAGGACAAAGGATGCCCACGGGTTCTGCAAAATGTCTTTCTGTGAGAGATGAGGGAGCTGAGGCTTCGGTTATCTGAGCCTGGGCAAGAGCTGAAGTGCCCCCAAGTGAGGAAGGAGGACTGACGCTGATCCAAGCCCTGAGCTTCTCCTCCTCTAGGCAGTGTGCCAGACTCTGAACTGTGAAGAATAAATACTTGAGGAAATTGAAAGGCCACCCAAGTTATGAATCTGCTTAACTAAATTAGTTCAAGTGACACTTCTCATTAATTACTGGCAGAGCCAGACCTTGGCCAGGGCTGTTGGGTTTCCCTGCCAGCACTTTATACATGGTTACAGTCTGCCATTTCCACCTTGGGCGAGACTCTGGTTTCTTTAAGCTTTGGAGTCTTCATCCAGAAGACACATGATTATCAGGTAATACAGTGGCATCTTGATGAAGTATAAAAGCAGTTTTATCTGCAAAACACATAAAAGAATGAAATGGAATTAAACAGAAAGGAACAGGGAAATGAAGCCATGGTCTGAATGCTTGTGTATGGATATTGGAAGAAACTGAGATTCCGCTGGGTGGTGGTGGCATACGCCTTTAATCCCAGCACTTGGGAGGCAAAGGCAGGCAGATTTCTGAGTTCAAGGCCAGCCTAGTCTACAGAATGAGTTCCAGGACAGCCAGGGCTATACAGAGAAACCCTGTCTTGAACCTCCACCCCCCCCAAACAAAACAAAACAAAACAGATTCCATGTAATGGAACTGTGTAGACATTATCATTAGATGTAATTATACCACAAGGGCAGAAGCTTCATAAATGATACTCCTGCACTTAGGAAAGAGCCCTAAGGACACCTTATGACCCTTCTATGCTGGCTAGCTTTGTATCCGCTTGATACAAGAGAGAGTCATCTGAGTGTAAAGAGCCTCAATTGAGAAAATGCTTCCATAAAATTGGGCTGTAGGCAAGCCCATAGGGGATTTTCTTAATTAGTGACTGATGTAGGAGAGCCCCATACATCATGGGTAGGGCTACCTCTGGGTGAGTGGTCATGGGTTCTATAAGAAACCAGGTTGCATAAGTCACAAGGAGTAAGCCAATAAGCAGAACTCCTCTATGGCTTCTACATCAGCTCCTGCCTCCAGGCTCCTGCCCTGTTTGAGCTCCTGTCTAGACTTCCATTAATGATGAACAGTGATGTAGAAACATACGTGTCTCAGTTAGAGTTTTACTGCTGTGAACAGACACCATGTCCAAGGCAACATTATAAGAACAACGTTTAATTGGGGCTGGCTTACAGGTTCACAGGTTCAGTCCATTATCATCAAGGTGGGAGCATGACACCATCCAGGCAGGCATGGTGCAGGAGAAGCTGAGAGTTCTACACCTTCATATGAAGGCTGCTAGGAGAAGACTGACTTCCAGGCAGCTAGAATGAGGGTCTTAAAGCCAATACCACAGTGACACATTCCAACAGGGCCACACCTTCTAATAATACCGCTCCCTGGGATAAGCATATATAAACCATCATAATAAGCCAAATAAACCCTTTCCTCCCCAACTTACCTTTGGTCATGGTGTTCCATCACAACTGTAGTAACCCCCTACTAAAACACTTTCTACCATGAGGAAATGGCTGGAAGATACCATCTATGGAACAGAAAGCAAGCTCTCACCAGAGCTCCAAAGCTTCCCAGCCTTCAGAACTGTTCAAAAGTACATTTCTATTAGTTATAAGTCATCTAGTTTATGGTTGTTTTTTTTTTTTACAGCAGCCCAAATAGATTAAGATACTGTGATGGTTTGAATGAGAATGTCCCCCAAGGCTCATTTATTTGAATTGTTGGCCCCAGTTGGTGGAATTGCTTGAGAAAGACTTGAATAGGGGTAGGGAAAGCTCACTGGGGGTGAGCTTTGAAGTTTCAAAAGCCCATACCACTCCCAGTTAGCTCTCTCTGCCCCATGATTGTTGTCTTAAGATGTGAGCTCTTAGCTACTGTTCCAGGACTACACCTACCTTTCTACTACCACAGACTCACCTGGATGGCCATGGACTCACCCTCTGAAACTGCAAGCCCCAATAAACTCTTTCTTCTGTAAGTTGCCTTGGTTATGATGTCTTGACAGCAAAAGAAAAACAGCTAAGATGGGCCCATAGCAAAATTTAACCCAGAAACCAATTATCCTTCAACCAATAGCATGGTGGGTAAAGTCACAACTAGAGATACTTCACTCTCTAGACGTGGAAATCAGCATAAGTCTGTCACCACACTGCTGCTTGAATTAAAAATGGTGAATGCTTCAAACAAAGCAGTCAGTAAATAGGCTAATGAAATAGACAGTCTTCAAAAGATGAAATTCAAATGTCCCATAAACATATGGAAAAATCCATCCTCACTAGCAGTCAGACAAGTACAAGTCAAGAGACTATGTTGAGATCCATCTAACCCAATCAGACAGCAATCATTAAGAAACATAAATAACAAATACTGGCAAGGACATGGACAGAAGGAGCTCTACACACACTGCTGGTGGCCATGCAAAATCATCCCACCATGCAAGTCGGTATGAAGATTTCCCACAACACCAAACATGGGTCTTCTGTATGAACAGGCTGTTTTTCCTAGTATTTCCCCCAAGTGACTTCAAGTCAACATGTCGCAGGACTACCCCTCATAGCTCCCTTCACAATAGCTAAGTTACAGAATGTACCTGGGCGTCCAACAACAAAGAAATGAAGAAAGGAAATGTGGTGTATATGGAATGGAATATTTTTTCCTCCGTAAAAAAGAAATCACTCTGTAAGAAAATGGACCTTGCTGAAGGTGGCCAGATTAATTAAGCAAATCAAGCCAATCCCAGGAAGACAAATGTGTTTTCTGTCATTTATGGTTCTGAGACATACTTAAAATTATGTATGTACATATGACATGGAAATAGAAATAAAACTGTCTAAGAGCAAGAGATTCACAGGAACAGAGCGAAGGGTGTGCAGAGTATGAGGGTAGAACATGCTCAACATATGATGCATATTATTAAAAAATAAACTCATTTAAAAATAGTGATTTTCCTTCTTATTGTATTTCCAACAACTTTGTGTATATCCATGTATATACAACTTCATATACATAAAAAAACTTGGGTTTTTTTTTAATTCTGGGAGTAACAAGAAGATGACAGTTAGAAGCTAAAGTTACATGTATTACAAATGAATTTTGTTCACGTGCTTAAGACAATGTGTGGCTATGTGACCCAGGTAGTCTGACATTTATTATTCTCCTCCTGACTCTGCCTCCCAAGTGCAGGGATTAGATGTGTGTCACCGTGCCTAACCATTTCAGGTTAATTTTTACAGACCTTCCTTTCTGCATCCCCCATGTATCCCGCGTGCCGAGGGAAGAACAGCGCCCAGTGAAAAGCTCACCTTGTTTCAGGTGAACCTGTGGTCAGTCAAATAGCCTTAGCAAGCTCATCAGAGATAATTTCCATTCAGCTTCATCTCATTTTTACATTATCTTACTTTCTATGTTTTGGGCGATTTTTTTTTTCTTTGCTTGTTTGGACATAGTTCAAGCTGGTCTCCAACTTGCTATATAATCAAGGCTGATGTTGAACTTCTGATCCTCCTTCGTTCATCCCGAAGGACTGAAATAGCAGGTATGTGTCATTGCACCAGATTTACACCATTGGGTCCATAGACCTCCAAATGGCTTGCTCCCTCTTCCCACCCCTCTCTGTTCCCTCCCCCATTCTCCCCCTCTCTCCTCCCTCTTTCCATCTTTCTTTACCACATGTTAGCTCAGAAAGGTCTTTCCTCAATATCCTGTTCAGGTTATTACTCACATCGTCATCATTGCCTTTCCAATGTATTTTTATTATGTCAGAACAGACACAGTATGAACTTAGCCAACACAGTCACTTGGAGCATACAAACCAGTAGCCTGATATATTTCACAGTGTTGTGCAGGCCTTATCTCTGCCTACCATTTCCAGAACTTTTTGTCAGTATAAACAGAGACTTTGTACTTCATCACTGTTCTGATGGTCTTCTATTTATCTTGATGGTGATGGGGTGGAGGGAATCCCTGCTTTGAGAGTTTGGGGAAGGCCAAATGCATGTCATGTGACCCTGGAAGGCTGAGACAGACAAGTATGGTGATTTATTAGCTGCACCCTGGAGGAAGAATACAGCAAGCACCACACAGGGCTATCCTCAGAACAGAGGTGAATGGGAACAGTATAGGAGCCTGAAGAAGGTAACTGCAGGCTCTCAAAATAGTTTGTTCAATAACCTCCAGTGGCTGCCAGGGAGCTAAAACCGCCATATAAGCATCAGCAGGAACTGTCCTGAGACCCATGATAGAAAGACTGTTTGTCTGGGAGATCTTATCCATGTGAACATGTAGGGAGGGTAACATGAGGTTAAGTCATTCAAGGTCCCTTATAACGTCCTCAGATATCAGAAACTGCATAAGGCTAAGCCTTAGATTTCAGGATCCCTCCAAAGGCACTTCCCGTGTCTTTCCGTGGCTTAGTCTTTTGAACCCTTGCCACTGCACTATGCTTCATTTATCCATTTATAATCTGCCCATTCACATGAAAAGACCAACTGGACAACGGCTTCCTCAATGTTTATTCTCTTACCATAGTAGGACTACAGTCCTACTATAGCTACAAGTATACTGAGCACACAGGGTGACCTCAATAAATATTTGTTAAATTAATCAATAGTGCTTGCTCCACATCTTGTCATATTTGTAACTAATTTTCTAATAAGGTATCCATTTTTTCAAATCACCACGAGTTTAGGTTCTAAACACATGGGCTTAATATTTGTGTGTTTTCAGCCACTGTAGGGAAGGATGGGACGCTAGACATCTGACCTCATCAGAGACGGTTTGCGTGGAGGATGCTGCAGAAACTCACAGATGGTCTAAAGGGCGGAGAATACAAGGAGTGCTCAGCCACAATTGGATCACCCGTGTCACATCTCCTCTGAAAGGTTCAAGGACCACTGTGGGAAAGGAGGGCAGAAGGGTTGTAGGAGTCGGAAGTTGGGGAGAACCAGAGTAAAACTGTTTCGTGGACAGGGCCGGACCACCGTATTCATGCACACATGGCATCATCAGTGGATGCCTGTACAGCACTTGCACAGAACCAAGCCAGTCACATTGCAGCATGGAGAGGTAGGAGGGCTTAGATGAGTTATGGACAGTCTGTCTCAATTCTATGATTTACCTTCAGGAATGACTAAAAACAAACAAACAAACAAACAAAAAAAAAAAAAACAAAACAAAACAAACAGCCATAGACTTAGCCCACAACCTAGACACTAGGCCTTGGTTTCCCACCAGCAAATTTAATAGCCTTGAGGCAGCTACCTGGCTTTTGGAACAGTTTCTTAAATTATAAAATGGGATAATAGCCAACCTATCCATGCTTTACAAGGATAACATTAAATGTAATTAAATAGTAGGTGTAAGGCTTATTAAGCATCAGGGGAAGCTTAATGCTGTCATCATTACCCAACACAGACCATCTGCTTGTCTATAACCCTAGGGGCCCAGTTCTTAGCTAGTTTACTTCCCCTAGGGGCCCAGTTCTTAGCTAGTTACTTCATGGCCCCTAACCCACCTCTCCTAACCAAGCTGCTGACCTTGCACTCGGAATATTAAGTTAGAAAGCAATTCAGGGCTTCATCCTACCACTGAGCCTTCTACCATCAGAATCCTTAAACTCTCTTACCATGGATACTTTTATTCAGAACCAGGTTTTATTTCGGTAGTTTTTATTTTACCTTTTTTTTTTCTTTTCTTTTTTTCATTCTTTTTATTTTATTTTATTTTTACTTTTAGATATTTTCTTTATTTACATGTAAATTTCTCCATTCCCAGTTTCCCCTCCAAAAAA
>NW_022196905.1:186744953-186763701 GCF_008632895.1 Mastomys coucha | reverse complement strand
TATACCTAAACCACATAAAGACCTAACAAAGAAAGAAAACTTCAGACCAATTTCCCTTATGAATATCTTTTTTCATTCTTATTTCTGCCTGAATTAATAATTTGGGTTCACTTTCTTCTCTTTATCTAGCTTCTTAAGATAGAAGCTTAGAAGATATCCAGACATTTCCTATTCTTTATTATGTGTTAATCTTATAAATTTTCCTCCCAGGTACTACATTAGCTGCATCACATGCACTTTAATAAACAGTAATTTTATCACAATTCAGCTCAAAATACTTAGAAATTTGTTTGACCGTTAGGAGTGCATTTATTTCCAAACATTCAGGAATCTCTCATATGTCTCAAGCTGATTTTTTCTATTGCCAAAGGAATGCTATTTCTATTGCCAAATGAAATTTATAAAATAGTATTTAGTCAGAATCAAATGAGACACAAAGGAAGGGAAAAAAGACGCTAACAGATTTCCCAGTGCACGCGTGAGAGCAACCTTCCGCAGCCATCTGCTTGTAATCAGAACACTTAGAAACCTGAGACAGGGGGATGAGCATGAGTTCCTGACCACCCTGGAGGACACAGCGCATTCTAGACAGCCAGAACTATACAGTGACACCCTATCTTAGATGGGGAAGGACACTTCACACTTGTCAAAGTTAAAAATCTACCAGGGTGAAATGTCAATTCTAAACATCTATGCCCCAAATGCAAGGGCACACACATTTGTAAAATGAATGTTACTAAAGCTTAAACACACACATTAATAATGGGAGACTTCAGCACCCTACCCTCACCAATCAACAGGTCATGCAGTCAAAAACTAAACAGAGAAATAATAAAACTAACCAACATTATGAATCAAACGGGCCAAACAAATCTACAGAACATTTCACCCAACCACAAAAGAATATTCCTTATTCTCAGCACCTCACAGAACCTTCTCCAAAATTGATGGTATAGTCAGTAACAAAGCAAGCCTCAGCAGATACAAGAAAATTGGAGTAACCTTATCAGACCACCATGGATTCAAAGCTAGACTTCCCCATCTCTTTTGATTAATTTGGTTGAAAGTCTATTTTATTAGATATGAGAATGGCTACTCCAGCTGGCTTCTTGGATTTGTTTGTGTGAAAACTTTTTTCTAGCCTTTTACTCTGAGGTAGTATGTATCTTTACTCTGGGGTAGTAAGTATCTTTGTTGTAGAGGTGTTGCTTTATTGTATGTAACAGAGGATGGATCTTGTTTTCCAATCCGTTCTGTTAGCCTGTCTCTTTTTATTAGAAACTGAGTCCATTGATGTTGAGGGAGACTAATGACCAGTAATTGTTAGTTCCTGCTATCTTGATGTTGGTGGTATTAGTGTGTGTGTGTGTGTGTGTGTGTGTGTGTGTGTGTGTGTGTGTGTCCCTTGTTTTTGCTGGTTTGGAATTATTTATTTCCTGTGTTTTCTTGGATGTACTTATCCTCCTAGTTTTTCTTCTAGTATTTTGTGTAGGGCTAGGTTTATAGATAGATGTTAAGTTTGGTTTTTGTCTTGAAATATCTTGTTTTTCCCATCTATGATGGTTAAGAGTTTTGCTGGGTATAGTAGTCTAAGTTGGTATCTGCTGCAAGGCTGGCCCTTCTAGCCTTCAGAGTCTCTGTTGAGAAGTCAGGTGTAATTCTGTAGGGCTGACTTTGTATGTTACTTGGCCATTTCCCCTTGCAGCTTTGAATATCCTTTCTTTGTTTGGTAGAATGTTATGTTTTGTTTATTTTGTGGTAGGAGGATGTTCTATTCAGGTCTGGTCTAACTGGTATTCTAAAGGCTTCTCTTATGTCTGTAGGCATCTTTTTCTTTAGGCTGGGAAAACTTCCTTCTATGATTTTGTTGAAAATATTTTGTGGACTTTGGAGCTGGGACTCTTCTCCTTTTTCCATTCCTATTACTCTTAGGTTAGGTCATTTCATGGGATCCCAGATTTCCTGGATATTTTGTGTCAGGAATTTTTTAGATTTAACATTTTCTTTGACCCATGTATCAGTTTCTTCTCTTGTATTTCTATGCCTGAGAGTATGTCATTGATCTCTTGTATTGTGTTGGTGATGCATGCATCTGTTTTCCCAGTCTCTTCCCAGGGTTTTCCATCTCAGTTTGTGTTTTCTTTATTGCTTTCATTTCCACTTTCAAGTCTTGAACAGTTTTACTCATTCCCTTCACCTGTTTAATTGTATTTTTCTGTATTTATTTAAGGAATTGATTTGCTTCCTTTTCAAAGGCATTTACCTGTTTGATTATATTTTACTGTATTTCTTTAAGTGATTTATTCATTTCCTCTTTAAAGCCCCTTTCTTGTGCTTTGGTTGTGTTAAGATCTCCAGGGCTTAATGTAGTAGGATAGCTGTGTTCTGAAGGTGTCATATTGAAGGCTTTTGTTGACTGTGTTCTTGAGCTGGCCTTTAGCCATCTGGTTGTCCCTGGATATCCCTGCTGTAGCAGGTATTAAAAGGGCCTAACCTCATTGATCCTAGTGTGGCAGGTCTCTAGTGGGTATCCTTGGGCTGAACAATGGAATTCAGGGGCCAGTGCAAGTCTCTCAGAAGTTGGGTATGCCCCTGAGGATGTGGCAGGTAGGGGATGTGGGTGGGGTAGAAGGCGGGCAGAGAGGTGTGATGCAATGTAGTTCCAGGGGTCAGCAGACTGCTCAGCTTTAAGTGCCCCAGAGAACTCAAGGGCAGAGGAAAGGAGAGCACTGGGGGAATGTAACCTTTATGTTTCCAGATCAGCAGGCCTGATAAAGGTACTCTGTGTAGCCCCTGGGTGTCCTGGTTGTAGACCATGCTGGCCACAGCTCAGAGATCTGCTTGCCTCTGCCTCCCCAGTGCTGGGATTAAATTACACTACCCATTAACATCTGTTTACTCAACTCTTTTTCGACCTTTTACGTTTAAGCTACGTATTTTTATACAAGATGAATTTCTTAGTAGCAGACTTGAGGCGGGCAGAGCTTTGCTTTTTGGTCTGTCATTTTATGGAGTATTACAGCTGTTTATTTTTAATGTCGCTATGAACAATGTTGATTTTCATTTGTCTCTCAGTATTTGTGGTTTCTGTTTGCTTTTCATTGCTTAGTTCATTTCATGAGTTTAGTATTTGTATCTCTTATATCAGCTAGTTGTTGGTTGTTTCTTAGAGTTTACAGTGATGTGCCACATCTTGTACAGGAAACCATCATTAATGCTTGATATCCACTCCCCCGGTTGTTGCCACATACTTTATTTCTATATATGTTTTAACAATAGGTTGTTGCTTGTATTCAGCCATTCTGTTCTCATATAAAATTTAAAAGTAGAATTAATTGCCTGTTTGCTTAGCTTATCTGGAATCTTTCCCCTATTTCTTATTCTCTTCCTTTGTCACAAAGAGCATCATTTAATAGTTATTGCAATCCATGTCTTCTGCTAATATTTTCTCAGCTTTTGCTTGTCTGAAAATATTTTAAAGTCATCCCCTTCCTATAGGTTCTCACTATGTAGCCCAGGTTGGCCTCAAACTTGAAATCCTTATCTCTTAGCCTTCCAAGTAGTTAGACTTACAGACATGTACCACTATTCTTAGCATAACTCATTTGTAAATATTTGGATACAAAATTCAAGTTCCCAGGGCTTCTGTTTTGTTCTGTTCTGTTCTGCTCTGCTCTGCTCTGCTCTGCTCTGTTCTGTTCTGTTCTGTTCTGTTCTGCTCTGCTCTGCTCTGCTCTGTTCTGTTCTGTTCTGTTCTGTTCTGTTTTACAACCATTGAGTACCATCTTAGTTGGGGTTTTATTGCTGCGAAGAGATTTCGTGACTATGTAAACTCTTACAAAGGAAAACATTTAATTAGGGATGGCTTTATCCATATCTTCATGGCAAGAAACATGGCAGTGCACAGACAGACACAGTGCTGGATGGAGAAGGAGCTAAGATCTCTACATCTGGAACCTCAGGTAGCAGGAAGAGAGTGAGATGCTAAGTGTAGCTTGAGGGGCTGAGACCCAAAGTGACATGCTTCCTCCAGCAATGCCACGCCTACTCCAACAAGGCCACATCTGCTCTGACAAGGCCACACCTCCCATTAGTGCCAGTCTCTATGAGCCTATGGGGCATTTTCACTCAAACTACCACAAGTACCTGCAGATGCCATTCCATTGTGATTTAACTTGCATTGTTTTTGATGACACTTTTGAGTTCTTATAAATATTCTGCATGCAATGTTCTTTCCTCTGGCTACTTTTATACTTTTATCAATGTGTGTGTGTGTGTGTGTGTGTGTGTGTGTGTCTTATAGGGGTACTTATCCCTGTGTGCGTGTATGAAGACAGAAATTAATATTGGCATACCCTCCTCTAGCTCCCTGTAACTTGCTTTGAGATGAGATCTTTTGCTGAAAGGAGAGCTCACTGTTTTGGTTAGCTTCTGGGGATCCACCTGTCTCTGCCCGGCACTGCATGCTGGGTTTGTAGGCATCCACTGTTACACATGAGTTGCCCCACCTCAGGTCCCCAGGCTTGCAGAGCAAATACTTTTCCCTACTGAGCCATCTCCCCAAACTTGCTTTTAGCATTTGATTATAATGTACCCCATGCTGACTTTCTTGGATGCTTGGATGAGTTCAGATCCTTGGATCTGCGGGTTGATATCGCTATTAAATTTAGAAACATTTCAGTCACTATTTCTTAAAACATTTACTTCACCTGCCCTCTTGGATTTTAATTAGAAGTGGCTTAGGTTACTTAACCCTGGCACAAAGACTGTTAAGGTCTGTTAGGGCTCCATTGGCATGTCTTCGGCTTAACTGTCCTATGCGAGTGCCCATGTACTCACAAATGCATTAGTCTAAATTGCTATTAAGCTCATGTATTGAAGTTTTTGTTCCAAATAGTGCATTTTTTTTTAATTCTAGAAGTTATATTTTGCTCCTATTTCTCCTATTTCTATCCTCATTGTATGTTTGCCTCTGTTTCATCTCCAAGCTGTTTCAAGAGTGTTAGGAGGTCACATTTGCACTGAGCCACACCCCTAACCCACCGTTTGCTGAATGGAGAGTTCAGCTACATTAGCTTCTCATACAAAACCCAGCCACCCAACCCACTAAGGTCTGAGTAAGAAGCAACTAAGCAAGATGCACGGGTACAAGGTATGGAAAAGCCACAATGCTGCTTTAAAGAAAAATATGAAAATAATCTGGGGCTGGAGAGATGACTCGGTGGTTAAGAGCAGCGACTGCTCTTCCTAAGGCCCTGAGTTCAAATCCCAGCAACCACATGGTGGCTCACAACCATCTGTAATGAGATCTGATACCCTCTTCTCTCTTCTGGTGCATCTGAAGACAGCTACAGTGTACTTAGATATAATAAATAAATAAACCTTTAAAAAAGAAAAAAAAAAGAAAGAAAGAAAAGAATCTGTTGTGATCCAAGTATGAGTGGCCACGGTGTAGAGATACAGATCCAAGTCATCTCAAATGTCACATTCTGCCATGGACATCAGGTGAATTTTTACGACCTCAGTAAAAAGTCATAAATCAGCGCAGTTGATAACTGCGTTGGTAAAAGCAATAACACAGGAGGTGGTTAGGGTAAAATAGTTGAATAAGACGGTCAAGTCAGGTGACCTTGTCATAAGAGTGTTAGGTCAGATAAAAACATCCAGAATGATGACTTATATTCTAAATGTTTGAGAATGACCTTTATCCCAAGCCACCCAGTGCCTTACTAGATAAGCAGGATCGCCTACATTTAGTCTCTGTTGGGAAGGAGTGAACTGTCTGTGGCTGCTACTTGTCGAAGGGTTCACTTTCAATATAGTTCCTTTAGAAGCGTTTAACTTTACAGGGGTAAGAAGCTCTCACTCTGGAGGAAGCATAGGACCCCGCTCTGCAGAGTGGATGACACCTTTCCATGCATACAACCAGTGGGAGAGGTGAGAGAGGTTGATCTATTATTTTATTTTTACATGTATTAATCTCTCAGGCCTTAAACGTTTCTTCCTGCTTGTTCCCAACTATGCTGCTGCAGAAGTTGTCATTTGTATCACGTGTTTTTGACAAAGTGACACATCCCAGTTTACTGGAATATCATCACTCTTGTCCCTCTGGAAGATGGCTTCTTGGAACCCTGGCTTGTCTGCTCTGAGCTGAAGGCACAGCGGCAGCCACTTTCCTGTGACCGAAGTGGGATGAGGTTTGCTGAAGGGTCCCTTTCTGATTAACACATGGTATCCAAGGTGACTCTGGGCCCTGGGCATTCTCGAGAAACCTCTTGGGAAGACCCAGGGTTGGAGGCTGCTCTGGGCCTTATTCTAGTGTTAGCAGAACGGAGTCCATCTGCTCAACACTCAAAAGCTAGGATTTGGGGAACATGGATGGCAGGAAGGGAATTGGGTTTATTCAAAAGTTGGAACATGGAGAAGATGGAGGAATCTACCGTTTCCTCCCCAGAAAAGACTCTCTTGAGGAATCGAGGTACATGACTGGGCTTACATGGAGGGAAGGGGGAGAGCAGTGGGGTAATGTTGGGAAGGCTATATGCTGAGCAGGGGTAACGAGGTCAGGGAGGCTCTACCTGAGCAGGATGTTTATCATCCAGGGCGTGTGCCTCCTTTCTCCTGGCAGGAAAACTGCAACTGATTTTGGTCTTCTATGGGTGTTTCCTAGAATCTTATTCTGAAACTGGCTACTTTTTCTCTGTGATGTTAAATGTCACAGAAGTTGATACACACTCTGTTGTATACCATGGACTCGTAGAAGAAAGGTGGCACACATCCTAATCTGAAAGTCACCCAGTAATCTGGATATTTTTAAATCTAAAGAAAGACTACATATTAGCTAACCTCTTAATGGGTTGGGTGTGGGCCTGCTTTGGGAAAGAAAGGAAAGGGGAAATTCACAAGAGGGAGAATTGCCATAGACCTGTTTCTCTCGGAACTGTTTAGGCTGGAAAGACTGTTTTGGGTGATTTCCTGTGAGCCACACAAAGGCTAGAATCATTCTAATTCCAGCTGTCAGTGATCCTGGTGCACTGTCTCAGGGTCAGGAAGGTGAGGGAGAAATCAGCCATCTTGGAGAGTAGGAAGCCAGCCAGTTTGGAAGCTTACCATCTTTATTACCTTGTCCTGCCCCCTCCTCTCCCTATCTGCCTATCAAGAAATCTAACTCTTGGTCCCTCAGGACCTTTGGAGGTTTAACAACAACTTGAAGGACTTGGTTCCCTCCTTTCACCATGTGGCCAAATGTGAATCCCACCAGGTAAGAGTAAGACCACTGTCACAATTTTTGAGCCCAATTTGAAGCAAGATTTATTAAATACTGGCTGGCCAGGATGATGGACACAGGCCAGGTCCATACCCAGGACTCCCAGAGAATGTCGGTGAATGACATTAGTCGGGGGCTTATAAAGGCAAATCGCAGCAGGACCCTACTTCCCACCTTCATCCACTTAGGCATGAGCAGCCATCCTGACCTCCCTCCTACCTATGTGTGAGCAAGTACATCCTGTGAACTTGGGGCAACCAACCCTATTTACAGAAGGGAAAACAGTGGCTTGTTTTCTTACATGAACAACAGCTCCCAGCATTCCAGGGAGTTTTTGTCCTTGGGCAAATGGACGTATGCTACACACACTTGTCTACTCCAGTCACATCCATAATATCTGGGATAAAATCCTGATAAAGGATAAGAGGCAATAAGAATCCAAAAGGGGTTCTGTGCCTCCTGGATTTCAGACTAGTCGCTGGTATCCCCTAACTCAGACGTGTTCCAGAATTAGTCTCTCCAATCATCAACACGGCCTCATAATTAGGCATAAAGCTACCCCAAGTAATGATTTGTAAATGGTTAAGATTGGGCATTGTCTCCCGGCAGACACAATGTTTCCAACTATCCTAGTTTAATGTTTTAAGTACTAGAGAGTAATTGAAAGGTTTCCCTCACACTAGGACATTAACTTATAATGTTAGGTCAGGATTCCCCTCTGCCTGCCTCCAGCAAGAATCAGAGAATTAGCATAAGAATACCTCAACAGGGAGGGCTCCACCCCTCTTCCTCCTGCTTCACACCTAGCTACCAGACCCTGCTGACCTTGGTGTGTGGGGGTCGTTTTGCCTACAGACTTCAGTCTAACAGAAGGACTGGGGGAAGAAGGACTTGGACTCACATGCAGGACTAGCACTAGAACTTAGATGGGCTAGGACTCAGATTCATGTATCTCTCGCAGTCCCCCGGGTCCAGAGCACTTGGGCCCGGGGGATGCAACACCAGTTCAGAGGAGATAGCTGCTGCTTTAGACCCAGTATGTTTCAGATAGCCTCAGAGGTACCTCAACTGTTGAGCTGCCAGATTTTTCATTTCTCTTTTGCAATGACTGTAAAAACCTCATGTCATTTTTAAAGAAATACACTCAGACCTTACACTACTCGTGTCTAGTCTGTTTGTCAAAAGCCGAATCCCGTGCACACCTGGCCAGAACCCCTAGTCCCGCGGAACAAGGGACCCCGTGAGAAATCCCGGTCCGCGGCAGACGTATAGGTTAGAGGCATATATTTTTTGGTCTTATAAATCTTCTAAGCACAGTAATTTGAACTTAGAACATGACCTTACTTGTCATACAAACTCAGTCATCAGACTTGACAGCAGGCACCTTCATCCAACTGAGCCATATGCTTCAGGAAAATGTAATTTTTATTTATTTATTTTAATGAAAGAAGAATGCATGCTGAAAGGAGCCTGAAATGGCTGTTTCCTGAGAGGCCCTGCCAGAGCCTTACAAATACAGAGGAGGATGTTCGCAGCCAACTATTGGACTGAGCATGGGTCCTCCATAGAGGAGTTAGAGAAAGGACTAAAGGAATTGAAGGGGTTTGCAATCCCATAGGAAGAACAAAAATATCAACCAACCAGACCCTTCAGAACTCCTAGGGACTAAGCCATCAACAAAGGAGTACACTTGGCTCCAGCTGGATATGTAGCAGAGGATGGCATTGTCATGCACCAATGGAAGGAGAGGTCCTTGGTCCTATGAAGGCTGGATAGATGCTTCAGTGTAAGGGAATCAAGGATAGGGAGGTGGGAGGGGATGGGTAGGTGAAGGGACACCCTCATAGAAGCAGGAGGAGGGAGGATGTGATAGGGTGTTTCTGGGAGGGAGGGAAACTGGGAAAGGGGATAACATTTGAAATATAAATAAAGAAAATATCCAATAAAAAATAAAAATTAAAATAGTGAGAGAAGAAAACGAATTCTGAGTGGGATCCATGGAACGGTCCTAAAACGGTGGTCACAGCATGACTTTGTAACATAAAAACTAAACCAAGTAAATGCAATGTGAGGCAATGACTTTAGTTTCCATGTACACTTTGTCAGATTACAAGTGAAATTAATCACCAAAAAGAAGTTCAGGAGTGTGGGGTGTCCCTTCTCCAGCCACCTAGCAGGTGGTCCTGGATGCGCTGGAGGCAGGGCTTCCCAGTGTGTCTACCATCATCACTACGCACAGTAGCGGCTGTCTTCTGAGGAGTATTGGGGAAACAGAATCGGCAGGACATCTGAAAGGTGCCTTGGCCTAGCCCTTTACAGGAGTCAAGAGAAAGGAGCTTTTCCTTTTAAGCTTGGGTGAAAAGAGATAAGCTTGGGAGTCAACTTGGGGGATGACGCTCTTCCTGGATGTATGATATGAAAGTCAAGGAGAGAGCAAACCTGGAACTCCAGTCTCACTGTTGATAAAGACAGGGACTGAGGCAAAGCTCCGCTGGATCTCCCTGCAGCATCCTCAGGAGCTCATCATAGCCTTTCAGGGACCTCATGTCAGTCCACACAGGGAGTCGTGAATTTGGTGCAGAAAAGAGATATTCAGGAGTAACCAGAGCAATGCAGAACCTTAAAAGAGATTTTAAACATTGGGGCTTTTTTTTTTTTTTCTGCTGCTGTTTTGTTTTTAAGACAAGGTCTCACTACATAGCCTTGGCTGGCCTGGAACTCACTATGTAGGCTGGGCTGATAGAAAACTCAGATGCACCAGTCAAGCATCTGCTGTAAGCCCAAGGGTTAAGAGTGAGAGACTAAGAAAGACAGACAGATGCACCCTATAGCAGTGGTGTGAGCTTATGTAAGAGATGTGTCACTGCCTTTACAATAGTCATATTAAAAACTTTGATGGGTTTTGAAGCTATTGACTTTGGAGGGTTACTAGGGAATGTAAGAAAAGTCACAGGCTGGTTCCCAGGGAGCACATACTAAGGTAAAACTGGGGATAGAAAGAAAGCTGGAAGGTAGGATGTCCTTACTGTAAACAAAGTTAGTAGACTTGCTTTCTCCCAGAAAATTAGTGAGCAAAGGAAAAAGCCCCACTTAAGGTTATATACATTTAGCCCTTGAGTCTGGGTCATTGCTATTTCCATATAGAACATGTATATAGAAAAATATGTCTATGCAAGGGGATATCATTCTTATGTCAGCAGGCTTCATGGCATATACTGTCATTTGTGATGGGATACTGTTGCTTTTCATCAGACTCTAACCAGACTCTGGGGTGGGTGGTTCTCCTCCTCCTCCTCCTCCTCCTCCTCTCCCTCCTCCTCCTCCTCTCCCTCCTCCTCCTCCTCTCCCTCCTCCTTCTCCCAGGTCCTCATCATTTTCCCCTTCTTTCTATCCCAGCCACGGCCAGTTTCTAGGCTCCCAGTAAGGAAAGAGGACACACTAACCCATTTGCAGGGAAGGGATTTTGCCCTGAACTTGTACTTAAATGTGTGTTCAACAACAAAGCAGACATTTTTTTTGCCAAGTAAGATGTCAAACATTGTATGGTAAGAGGAGGTGGGTGGGGTGAGGTGGGGTGGGCAGGAGACAGACCGCTCTCATCAATGTGTTGAAATCTAAGTTGCTTTGACTTCACACACACAGGTGAACCCTTCATCTACTCCACTTGGAGAGTCACTACAGGCTCTCCTACCTGTAGAGGGTACTTCCTTCTACCTGGACATGTGTTCCAGAGAAAAACCACCGCAAAGCCCAGTATCAGGAAGGGTTCACCCCAATAATCATGGTGAAACCCTGGCTTTATGTATCAGCAACTTCGTGTGTGTGTGAAATCAAAGCAACTTAGATTTCAACACATTGATGAGTATCAGCCTTGATGTTTAGAGACAGGGTCTTGGGCTGGCCCAGGCTCTCTTCGGGTAGCCCAGGATGTTCTTGAGTTCCAATTCTCCTGCTTCAGTCTTAAAAATAGACCACCAATGCCTAGTCTGGTACCATCATTTTAAAGCACGTGTAGTTTAGCTTGAAGAAATTGTCGCCTGAAGCACACCTACCCACCCTGTTCCCCCATGGGTGCATGCCATTTAGCCTAACCTGCTACAGCCTTTCTGGGAAAAATCCAGACCAGAAACCTTCAAGCCAAAGCTTTCCCTGTCTTCAGGGTCTACCAGGTTTGATCCACTGTAGTGTAGGGCTTTGCCTCCGCTCTCCCCGCCCGCCCCCAACCCTCACCCGGTGGTGTGATTCTGCTGGCTTCCTCAGCCTTTGATGGTGCTGGGAACAACAGCTCAGGGTCCCTGAGAAGGCAGCGGGAGCTGTTCTAAGAAGAACAGCTCTCAAACCAGATTTCCACCCCAACCAGCACTGATGGAACCCTCCGAGATTCATTCAGGAATGAACGTCCTTCATTATCGTAAGTTCATCGTCGAAAGCCTTCGAAATGGCATCTGTAGACTCACCTGAGGAATGTACATTCCTCTGACTCGTGTGCTGTTTACTTTTTTTTTGGGGGGGGGGGTTGTCAAGATAGGGTTTCTCTGTGTAGCCCTGGCTATCCCAGAACTCACTCTGTAGACCAGGCTGGCCTCGAACTCAGAAATCCAAGTGCTGGGATTAAAGGCGTGTGCCACCACTGCCCGGCTGCTGTTTACTTTTTAATTAAGTTTAAAAAAAAAAGAAAGAAACAAATAACACCTCTCTATCTGGACCCTCTGCTAAGACGAGCCTCCCCAACTTGCTCAAATCCTTTGTTTTGAGGCAAGGGCTATTATCAGACTAGTTGTGGCTGATGATGGATGCTTTCTGGCACTGAATCTCTACTTGGGAACCGCAGCTTAACTTTACAGCTAAACACACTTAAAGATGAGTTAAGGACAGTTTGTAAGGGCAAGCTGAGCCTGGACGGATCGCAACAGCCAAGCAAGCTCCTACCAATCACAGACTGCCAACTGATCAGACCATTTTCCAAAGACAGCAACCACCCAGCTGGCACCAAGCCAGCTTTCCTGCGCTCTTGCCTCTCTGGCCTCTGGGTGCTGTCCGCCCATGATGCCCTGAGGAGATGTATGAACTCTTCCCATTCTGACAAGCCACCTGACACAAATCGCTCTACATTCTCATTCGGCACCCAAACTTGTTAAGTTGAATTTGTCAGCAGGTTTTCTCTTAACAGGGTCAGAGCAGATTGTCTGTGCCTGCCACAGCTCAAAGAGCTTTTCATTGTGTCTAGAGTCTCCTGGGCATTCCGGTCTTTGCTTGAGTCCCAGGGTTTGCCTCTCATTAGTCCTTCCAATGGGATTCCAATTTCCTAACTTTGGTTTGCTCTTGGTTCTAAGGGCTCAGATGTGCGCAAGGGAGGACCCGCTGTGTGGTCAGTTCCACAAAGGGCAATGTGGATGCAGTCCCCGGAGTTCCACAAAGGACAATGTAGTTGCAGTCCCCAGATAGGGTGAGAGCAGGTGAAAACCTTGAACTAGGAAAAACCAAGAGGTCTCCTCATAACTGTCACCTGGGGTGGAATGCAGTTATCCCACCCCAGATTCAAAGGAGATTATTAGAATCTTGGTCCACTGGAGGAAAGCTCTGACTAAAGAATAATAGAGAACTCTGTGCAGCTGCTCATAGGAAGCTCTTCAGGGAAGGGTTTAGAGTTTCAGTCACTGGCAGATATTTATGCAGTCGCAGAATTTTTACCATTCCAGGATCACATTTAAGGGATCTTTAAAAAGTAGTTTAAATATGAATAAAGAGAGCAGAATCTAAAGAAAAGACTCCTTAATTAGACTGGCTTAACCATCCGTATTGTACATGTGTGTTGAAATATCATACTGTACTCTGCAAATACGCAAATTTCTATGTCAAGTAATTAAAATGTTAAGAGATTAAAATATTTTCCTACATTAATTTACTCACAATGTGTATGAATATGTGTGGGTGTGCTTGTGAAATGGCTTTTGTGTTGAGGCCAAAGAAGAACTTTTGGGAATTGGTTCTTTCCTTTCTACCATGTACGGACTGGAGAGTAACCTGGGGTCAGTAAGCTTGGTGACAAGTGCCTTTACCTGCTGAGCCATCTCGCTCTAAAACATTTTAAAACAACAATAATAAAAATGTAAAAGAACCAAGGAGCTATGTATGGCCCACAGCTGAAAGAGAAGGTTAATAGAATTTAACCTTGAAGTTGAATCGAATCGAGACACTGCATAGCTGCTTCAAACCTGACATTTCTGATCAGTTCCTTTTTATTTTAAACTTTATAGGGACAATAATTATGCAAGCACGGCAGGAGAGGTAAAAAGCCTTCCAGCAGATGCTCTGGGAGAGCAAGAGCTGGAGCTGCGCTTGCCCACAGCTCCCAAGGGACCACACGCACAGCTACTGGCTCAACCTGTAGCCCTGGGAGCCTCACCCAGGGGCTGGGTGCCTTCCCAGAAGGAAAGAAAGGTCATGAGGCTCCTTAGGATGACTTCAGTATTAAGGGCTCCATCTCATGGCTGTCTCGGGCTGGGGTGGGGGTGGGGCTGGAGGCGGGGACGGGGAGCGGGGAGTGACTGGTGCGCTTGTGGTTTGTATGAGTTTTTTAGTTCCTTATTCCTTCTCTGTCAGGTGGTCTATGACCTTGGGTTAATTCTGATGTGTGTTTCCTGGATTCCTGACCACCCAGTGGAATGATGCTTTGACCTTCTGACCTTTCCAGTCTTCTGTGTGTCTCTACCCTCAGTCTGAGCACTCCTGGGTACTTCTAGGTCCTCCCCTGGGCGTGCCCCTTACCCGGTTTCTTCATCTCTTTCCTTGCCCTGCGAAGTGTCTCCTCCCTACCCAAATTTATAGCAGCCTGACTTTAAATACACAGCCCTGAGGAACCAGACTGGCAAGTTGCGAGTGTTGACACCTTATTGGGACTAGTTGTTAACAGTCAGTCGTTGAAGCAGTGGACAAGCAGAGTGGCTTCCATTTTTCAGGTTCCTGTGGCAAGGGTTTGGGGCTGGTAGCTCTGTGTGCTCTTTCTCACATCAGCTAAGAAATGGAAAGACAAATAAGGAGACCTGAGAGCTTTTTCTTCAAGCTGAGGTTGTTTCTGTCAAATGTGTCTTAATAAATTCAAATTGAAGCAGCAAAATGTCCCTTCACACTTTATTAGAACATCTAAAAACAAAACAAGGTAAAACAAAACAAACTTGAAATCACCAAAGAGCTGGCAAGGATAAGGAGATCTTGCTCTGAAGCCATTGAATGTGGGGAGGGCCACTGACAAACAACTGGGAGGTTTCTTCCGTTTATTTATTTTATAATTATTTTGTATGTGAAGAGAGAAGGGATAGGGAGAGGGAGATGGATATGGGGGAAAGGTAAAGGTGAAGAGCTAGAGGGAAAGAGGAAGAGAGAGGGGGTGAGGGAAACGAGGGAGGGAGAGAGGGAGAGAGAAAGAGAGATAGAAAGGAAGAAGGAGAGGGAGAGAGAGAAAGAGAGAGCAGTTTGAGGCAGAGAGTCTTTTGTGTTCTCTGCTCTATATGGCAGGCTAGCTGGCCTGTGAACTTTAAGAATCCTCCTGTTTCTGCATTCTATCTCTCACAACAGGAACAACAAACTTTGAGAAGAGCAGCTCTATGCCAGGCTTGTGTGGGTTGTGGGAATTTGAACTCAGGGCCTCAATGCTCTCATGCAAGTGGTTTAGTCACTGAGCTGTCTCCTGAGCCTGAGAAGTTTCTATTAAGGATAAAAATTCAAGTTTTGGGGACTGTGAGATGGCTCAGTGGGTAAAAGGTACCTGGAGCCAAGCCTGATGACCTGAGTTCGATTCCCAGGACCCACAGGGTAGAAGGAGGGAACTGACCCCCATAAATCCCTCTGCCCTTCACCTATGCACTGTGACACATGCACTTCACACAGATACATATCCACATGCTAAATAAATAAGTAAACCAATACAATTTTAAAAACTTTTAAAATTCACATTTCACACAACCTGGCCATTCCTCTTAGGTGTTACTCAAGAGAACATAAAGAGAAAATATAAATTTATATCTACATGAAGCCCATGTGTAACTATTATACAGAAGCTGATTGTTCATCATTGCCAAACATTGGAATCAATCCAAATGGCCATGTGTATGTGAATGAACACACAAGCATGAATGCATGAAGTGGAATGCACACCTCAGTAATGAAGAGGCAGAAACAGTGGGGACACATAGCTGCTTCACAGGGCTTTATGCTAAAGAGAAAACCAAACACCTAGCCTTTCAGAGTTCCTACTAGATGGCAACATTTTATAACATTCCTGAAATAACAAAGTCATTGAGGCAGGTAACAGATTAGTGGTTACCAAGAGTCTGGAAAGATGGAGACAGGAAGAGTAGGTTATAGTGAAAACTCTGGAAATTTGGTTTCTTTTTTAAAAACACAGACATCTTATAAGACTGTGGTTTTGTTAAGATGTTGGGATGTGGGGCTGCTTTGCAGCAGCTGACTGTGATTTGCCTCGTGCTCTAGCAGAGGCACGGTTTTGCCGGCTACAGATAATTTCTGTGATTGTGTGACGTTTGGAATTCTGGGAACTTTTCAGAGGGCGTATAAAATCTGAGGGCCCTGAGAAGTGGTTGGTGGTTGTTCAGGGGGTTGGTTGTAGTTTGTTTGTGCTCTCTCTCTCTCCCTCTCTCTCTCTCTTTCTCTCTCTTCTCTCTTTCTCCCTTTCCTTCTTTCTCTCCTATCTAGTGATTGTGGGTAAAACCAGGGGGATAAAGAGTGGGAAAACCCCAAAAAGTATCAAAGACCAGCTACAATAGGGGGTGGCTAAAAGAGGTTGCACTAACTGGTTCCTTGTGGTGATGAAATGGTTTTGTATTGAACCATGGAGGAGATAGTTAACATGATAAAATGACCAACAAGATAATAATGGCAGTTTTCTGTTTCAGACATCACTCAGCTGCTAGATGGGCCCTTCAACCACTGCACCTGGTTCAAGGGTCCAGGGACACTTGGTATTGTCTTTTTTTTTTTCAGATTTACTTATTTTGTATGCATAAATGTTTTGCCTGCCTGTATGCATCTTTACCAAGGAGAAAAGCTTGTGGTGTTGCTGTGGCGTGATGAGGTAAGACAAACCCTCTCTCAACTGAACTCCATCCACAATGTGAAACAGAGATGGTTTATCGACCTCCTCTTCTAATTACAGCCGGGTGGTTACCAAAGAAGGAATGTGGATACCACACAATTGAAGTCTGAGCCGAGTATGGGAAAGCTAGATTGAAATGCAAAAGAAGTTTGTTTGGACAGGAGGTGGAGAGCCTTGGGAATGACTTGCCTGTTCTTGACCCTGGCTGCTTTCTGGAGAATGTGTTCAAGGGTTCTCTCAGTAGCTGCGGTGTACACACAGCTGACTCTCAGGACTAGTTTGGGGGTGTGGCGTGCTTGTTCTCCACCCTGCCCCACCCCACTGCTCAAAGATTCTTTAGCAGGTTCCTTTATTCAGTCTTTCTATCCACACATTTCTAAATATTTCCTCACTCGAGCATACTGATGATAGCATAAGACTGGAGCCTGCCCCGTCCAACGCTGAGAGCAGTGATCAACTTGGAATCTACCAGGCCCCCAGTCTCATATTTCCACATCTGAAAGTGTAGACTATGAAGCTAGAGTATTGTAAATACTGTTTTTGAGAGAAATGACCTCGTTTTGGATGTCTGTTTAACTGTTGTTTTGTTTTTGTTGTTGCTGCTTTGTCTTTTCCAGACAGGGTTTCTCTGTGTAGCCCTGGCTGTCCTGGGATTCTCTTTGTAGACCAGGCTATTCCCAAGAACTTTGTAGACAAGGCTGTCTATTCCCAAGAATTTTGTAGATTAGACTGTCTATTCCCAAGAACTAGTCTCTAACACACATAGTGGGATCTCCTGATATCTCTTTTTTTAAAAGATTAGTTATTAGTATTGGGTTTGGGGTTTTGCTTTATTTTGTGTACTTTTCAACTATATTTTATGCATAAGGCCTTTTTTTTTTCTTCAAGGCAGGGTTTCTCTATGTAGCTGTGGCTGTCCTGGAACTGATTCTGTAGACCAGGCTGGCCTCAAACTCACAGAGGTCCCCCACCTCTATCTTCTGAGTGCTGGGATTAAAGGCAAACTCTACCACTTCCCTGCTAGTTGGTATCTTTTTAAAGATTTGTCTGTTTCAGTTGGGCATGGTGACACATGCCTTTAATACTGTCATCACCTAAGAGACAGAAGCTAGTTTGGTCTACATAATGAGTTCTAGAGCAGTCAGAGCTACATAGTAAGACCTGGTCCCAAAACACAAGACAAATCAACCAACCAACCAACCAAACAAACAAACAAAAACCCCACTTAATTTTTTTAAAAAAAAAAGTCAATTTTAACTACACTTTTGTTTGTTTAGGTTTTTGGTTGGTTGGTTTGGTTTGGTTTTTTGAGACAGGGTTTCTCTGTGTACTCCCAGCCATCTTGGAACTCACTCTGTAGACCAGGCTGTCCATGAACTCAGAAATTTGCCTGCCTCTGCCTCCCAAGTGCTGAGATTAAAGGCATGCGCCACCAAATACCTGGCCTTATTTAGTGTTTTAAAGTTACTGTCCTTTTTTTTTCTTTTTTTTAAACTTTTATTGCATTATGATGAGAAAAGTTACATGATTTCAATTTATCTGAATTTGTTAACATTTAAAAACATTTTAATTAAATAGAATTGAATCACATTCTTGTTTTCCTTTTGTACCACTGCTCCTCCCATAGACCCCCCCTTCAATACCTACAATATCTTTTTTGTCATATTCCTTAAAATTTATAAAATATTATAACAATAAAAATAAGTATTATAAAAGTTGTTTGATATAAAAAATCAATTTAACAGTCTTATGTAGATGCTCATCTACAGCAATAGTGAAAATACATTTCTCTCAATATAAATTTTAAATAACTCCAAACATATTAGCTGTATACTTAAAAATAATACATCACTACTAGTGTTTTCTTAAATGAACATAAATATATAAAGTCTTTTTGTTTGTTTTGTATTTAGTAGAGTTTAAAATTTTGGCTCTTACTGTGGTACAAGCCCAAAATAAGAACAATTTTTAGACATTGGGTTTCATTGTAATAAGGCTGTATTTCAATGACCCTCACATCACCAAAGGATTTTAACTCCATCATAGCTAAGCTGAGAGTTGGTAGTTCTGCTGCACCAAGAAATGAATTGTAGGCTTGATTTTTGGATACGAACTTCCTGCTATGGTCAAAGCTATTTGACTTGAGTGAGTGACTTCATTCTCAGCCCACAGAGAACAGGTTACATTCATTTAAGAAATGGTATAGGTATTAATATGGTCTATCCATAAAGTCATTCGCCAAGTGTTTCAGTGAACAATGGTTGTGCTTGGAGGGTGGCACAGATGTTAGGTGAGGGTAAAAATTTGGCTCATTAGCTGTGATAATTTGGAAAAGCATTCATCTCAGAGAAAGAGTAACTTATAAAGTC
>NW_022196905.1:186717542-186743718 GCF_008632895.1 Mastomys coucha | reverse complement strand
ATTTCCATTTTTAGATTCTGGATTGTTTTGCTCATTTCCTTCACCTGTTTGATTGTGTTTTCCTGTAGCTCTTTTGTGTTTCCTCTTTAAGAGCTTCTAGCTCTTTACCTGTGTGTTCTCCTGTATTTCTTTGAGGGTGCTATTTATGTCCTTCTTAAGGTCCTGTATCATTATCATGGTAAGTGATTTTAGATCTGAATCTTGAATTTCCGGTGTGATGGTGTGTCCAGGACTTGCTATGGTGGGAGAATTGGGTTCTGATGCTGGCAAGTGACCTTGGCTTGTGTTGTTTATTTTTTTACGCTTGCCCCCTGCCATCTGGTTAACTGTAGTGCTACCTGCCCTTGCTAAATCTGATTGGAGCCTGTCCTTCCTGTGATCCTGGTTGTGTCAGAACTCCTCAGAGTCAAGCTGCCTCTATAATCCTGTGATTCTGGGATCCTGGGATCCTGGGCTTCAGTTACTGTCCTTTCAATGCAAGCTTTTAATAGGGGTTATGGACATTTGCTCTGGACAGTCCTTGTTAAAGGGACGTGTCTTATACATTGAGGGATTTTCAGCAATGTCCCTCTTTTCATGTGCTATATGTGCATTACAGCCGTGTCTATAGACTCTAGTGCCTAGATACTGCAAATACCCACTGTGAGAGATAGGCTTCCCTCAGAAACTCCACATCCATGTTGCAAGTCCAGAGCAGCATCACCTCTTTCCATGTTAGTAGTTCATAACTCCTCTCTCTCTTGATTTTGACTCATAAGTTTTATTTATCTCAGCATCAATTCTGGTTTCATTTCATCTTTTTCAATTTCAATGATTTTTTCCCCCTCTTTGCATTCATGGTCCTTACCTAATGGACTTTGCTTTACCCTCTCATAGTCACTGTGTTCTACTCTGTCTAATGTCTGGTAAAAAGTGAGAAATAACTGATTTTAAATACTTCTTCTTTCCTGCACTGTTAGCTCATAGCTTTGCTATCATACTCCATAGATTCTGATGTGTTATATTTCCAGTTTTCTTCAATTCAAACCACTTTCTAGTTTATCTGGTTCCCTTGAGTCAAGGGATTTTCAGAAGCATGCTATTTAGTTATTAAAAGTTTGAAGCAAGGGGGACTGGTGAGATGGCTCAGTGGGTAAGAGCACTGACTGCTCTTCCATAGGTCCTGAGTTCAAATCCCAGCAACCACATGGTGGCTCACAACCACCCTTAATGAAATCTTCTAGTACTTCTGAAGTCAGCTACAATGTAGCTATTTAAAATAATAAATAAATCTAAAAAAAAAAAAGGGCTAGCGAGATGGCTAAGTGGGTAAGAGCACTGACTGCTCTTCCGACGGTCCCAGCAACCACATGGTGGCTCACAACCATCTGTGATGAGATCTGATGCCCTTTACTGGTGTGCCTGAAGACAGCTACAGTGTGCGGGGCCGGAGTGGAGCCAGAGTGAGCAGAGGTCCTGAGTTCAATTCCCAGCAGCAATATGATGGCTCACAGTCATCTGTACAGCTACAGTGTACTCATACACATAAAATAAATAAATAAATCTTTTTAAAAAATGTTTGAAGGGTTTCAAGTAGTTTCAAAACATTTTTCAAATGTTTTTAGAAGTCTTTCTGTAATTGATTTATTGTTTAGTTTTATTGTGACCAGAGCACACACTTTGTTTAAAGTCTTTTAAAGTTGACTGAGACATGAGACGTGTGCTGCAGATAGAATGTGGTCTACATTGGTAAATATTCTTTTTTGTGTGGCTTTCTTGTGTGTATTCTGTTACTGTTGGGTTGAAGTCTTACAAATAAAGTGATGTTGTTGATTGATGAGCTCATGTGTCACCACTTACTGCCTACTTTAATCTGCTGTAGTGAGAGTTACTGAAACATCTGCCTATGGCTTTGAATTATAGTAGTGACTTAGTTACTTTTCTCTTGCTGCAAAGAGACATCATGACCAAGTTATAAAAAGAAGCATTTAAATGGGGAACTTGAAGTGGAAATGTCTGGTTTCTTGGGAGACTCAGTTGTGTCATATGGTATTTTTCAGGAAATTGTCTTATGAGAGCATGCTTTTGCTGATGTAGACATAAGAGAGGATGTTTTGCTGAGAAAAGACACGTGATATTTGTCTGGAAGCAGTCCCCCAAAAGGGCATGTGATATTTGGTTACAGCAGACACTTGAGAGAACATGTGATGTTTAGAAAAGGTATAAACATAATCCAACTGGTCTTCACTGATGACACTTTGTGGTATTGGTTCACCTTGCCACTCTGCTGGTCATAGTTGGGCTTTGTTGACACTGGTCTTCACTGGTGACACTTTGTGGTATTGGTTCACCTTGCCACTCTCTGCTAGTCATTGTTTGTTGTGACTTTGTAGAAAGAAACACACTAAAGAACTTCTGGTGGTGTTTCCTCAGCTTCTTTCTGATTCCATGGACTCGGGTTGATTAGCAGAGCCTTACAAATTCTTCTGGATTGAACTGCCATTGTTGATTTGTGAGTGGTGTTTGTGAGTGGATCAAGCTGCTGCTGCTGCTGATTTGTGTGAATTGAGCTGCTGATATCCTGACAACACAGATTGGATTTGCTCCAAAGAACTATTTCTAAACAGGTCCACATCCTCCTTTATTCTACTAACCTTTCTTTTTCACCAGGAGTATAAGGGCAGGAAGCAGGTATGACACTGGAGCAGTAGCTGAGAGCTTACATCTTGATCAAAGTTGGATGTGCAGAGAGAGAGAGAAAGAGAGAGAGAGAGAGAGAGAGAGACAGAGACAGAGACAGAGACAGAGACAGAGAGAAACAGAGAGAGAGAGAGAGAGAGAGAGAGAGAGAGAGAGAGAGAGAGAGAGAGAGATTGGTTCTGGCATGGGCTTTTGAAACCACAAAGCTTATCCCCAGCAACAAGGCCAAACCTCCTAATCCTTCTCAAACAGGGAACTAGAGACAACTAGGGACCAAGTATTCAAATATATGAGCCTATGGCAGCCTTTCTCATTCAAACCATTACTAGGAGGAATATTTCAAAGCTTCCAGAGATAACATAGAAGCAGTTTGACATTCTCACATGAGCAAAAAGCTAGGAAAGAAAATACTTTTTTTCTTTTTTTTTTTTTTTAGAAAAAGAAAAATTATATTTATAAAGAAAGGAAAGGCCTTGAATTTTTTTTCTTTCATGAGAAACTATATTCCTAGACAATCCATGAGGAATAAAAGGAACAAAGAAGCATGCTGGGGCTTTGAATGTGATGCTCTGTAGTATCTGGGCAAACAAACAAAATTAAATCTAGTCATGAGGAAGCTCAGACAAACCTAAATTGAAGAACATTATTGCATTACCAAGATGTAATGAGGTTAGGGAGTGTTTCAAATTAAAGGAGATTGCAAAGATGAGGAAACTCAATGCAATATGGATCCTGAATTGAATCTTCTGCCAGAAAAACAGATCGCTGTAAAGTTAACTATTAGACTAATGAATGAAGCTGGAACATGAACTTAAAATAAATGTGCCAAAGTCACTGTTAGAGTTCCTAGACGTGATAACTTCCTAGATGTTAAGGGAGAAAATGTCCATGTCCTTAGAAAATACACAGAAGAATTAGGTGCTAACGCATGCGCTGCCTACCAGTCTTCAGTATCTAGGCAATCAAGTAAGTGCCCACAGGATGCCATCCTGACAGAGGCAAGTCCTCAGAGGGATCGTAAGGCAAATGAGGAAAATATTAAAATTTGGAATGGATAGAAAGCCTACAGGAGTTCCTCAGACAGCTTTTCTCAGGGTTTAAAATTGCTTCAAAATTAAAGCCAAATGGAATGGAGGGAAAGACAGAGAGAGAGATAGTGACAGAGAGAGACACAAAGACAGAGAGTGAATTTGCTTTACTAACTCATTAACATTACAATGGAACAAATAATACAGGATAATAGCAATGAATTATTTTTTAATTTATTATTTTGAGGGAGCAGATGTTTTGCCTGCAAGTCTGTCTACCATATGTATGCACTGTCACCAGAAGCAAAAGGAGGGTGTCCAGTCCCCTGAAACTGGACTTACAGACAGTTGAGAGCCACCGCATGTGGCTGCTGGGATCGAATGTGGGTCCAGTGCCAGTGCTCTTGACTGCTGAACCACTGTTCCAACCCCATAGTAGCAAGTTTAGGTTTTTTTTTTTTTTTTAAGTTTACAAATAATCCCAGAAAGGATCGGAGCTTTGGGAAGGAAGGAAGAGGATGGAGAAAGGGGAGGGTTTACAGAGGGGAACCGGAAATTTTCCTTCTACAGCTGAATCAAATGGGTTGCATGAGACGTGCCGACTAAGTGGCTAATTGTGAGAGCACAGCTCTTCATAGTACTCTGACATGTTCTCAGCTCTGAGGTCTTCGATAAGAAAAGGGAAAGAATTTTGATGACCATGACACAAATGCGCAGATAGCAACAGCCTGAAAAATATTAGAGACTTCAACTGACAACCTGGGCCAGCCTTTTCTGAAACCCTCTTTCAGCTGTTAACAGCTCAACCTGAAGTCTAAGTAGGTTCCAGCAAACATTGACAAAAGTGTGTGGGTTGGGTTTTCTTTCTCTTCCTTAATGACAGAATTGGCCCAGAGCAAAGCATTATGGACCCCACCCAGTTGCCATTTCTAACCACAGGCTGGAGGAGGTGCCTCCTGGCGAGTGAGTGACGGCTGGCAGCATCCCAGGGGCAGGTCCTGGGAACAAGGGAAAAGGTTATTACAGGTCAGGAAAGAGCAGGTGTGGAAACAAGGCCTGGTGTGGGCTTGGTCCCAACAGGTGCCAAGTATCAGAACTAAGAAAATGATCGCTGGAGCAAAAAGAACTGTGTGTTTGGCCAGGAGAAAAATGTGACATCGATTCTCTACTCCAGGGCTGCAGCAAGGGCCTGAATGCAGGGCAGAAACACTACTGAGATGCACCTTGCCAAGGCAGGGGCTTAGCCATCTGTGTCACTTTCTGTGTCAGTGTCTTGGATGGATGGTCCCAGATCCACCATCCCAGCTTACGACCTTTGAGGACACATGAGTCGAGTTACAGGACGTTGTTTAGGAGACACCGGGAGATGCCTCCAGTGTCCCTAAATACCCCCAGTTCTGTTACTCCCCACTGACAATAATAGCCCAATGATGAGGTAAATGGCAGGATCTGGTTCTATTCACTGTCTACTATTCCACCACAAGAGTGGTCTAAAATGGACTTCCACTGCCCCCTCTCCTGAAGTCTAAAATGAGCTTACTTCCTGGGCCCTTCCCTTGCAGCTTTACACAGAAAACTCATATACCTGGGGTGTCTTTAGCTTGTCAAATCTCTAGGAGAGCCACTGGTGGGAATCCCATCCCCAGACAAATCTACCGCATCTCAAAATGAAGTTCAGATCTTCATCAGCTCTCCTCCCCCTTAGCAGTGCGCCTGTCGTGGAGACAGATATTTCCTCAGGTACTAGGCTAAGTGCTGCCTGCCTCTCATTGTCTCTGCATCCAGCTGGTGATGGAGTCCTCCCAATATTCTTCAGGAGTGTCCTCTTCATGCTTGCCAGTTAAAGCTTCAGGCCACCACTTGGGGGTGTGATGGTTACAAGGTTCATTGAACATCCTACATGGCTCTCGACCTCTGTTCTTGGTCCTCATGAGCACATGGCCTGGGAGCATACTAAAATAGAGAAACCAGGGCTGGAGAGATGGCTCAGGAGTGAAGAGCACCTGTAGCTCTTGCAGAGGACCAGGATTCAGTTCCCAGCACCAACATGGTGTCCCACAACCACCCATAACTCTAGTTACAGGAAGTCCAGGGTCGCCTTCTGACCTCCATCTACACCGGGCATGCGTGTGATGCCCAACATACATGTAGGTCAAATACTCACACTTAAATAAATCAGTCTGAAACAGAGAAACTTAGGTTTTGCCATCAAACCACTGAAACAGAATCTCTGGAGGTGGGACTGGAGAATCTGACTCCAAATTTGAACTCTGGTACCTAAACACATTCTAATATCCCTCCCGCCCCGTGATAGTGGGTGATACCACAGATAAGCACATTCTAACAGCCCCCATGATGGTGAGTGATACCCAGGTGACACAGTGATAAAGTAGCCATTTGGAGGTACACTTCTTTATTTCAGAGACAAGTTTGACCACTTCTTGGTTGTGTAATTTTAGTAGATAATATGTCCTCTAAAAACTCCAGTGCCCTTGTCAGTCAAATGAGAGTCAGTGTGAGGATTAAATAGGCACAGTCCACAGCTTAGACACTTGACACATGGTTTCTGACTTCACAGTGGTGTAAACAGGATGCACATTCAGTAGGAAATATATACACTGATTTTAAAATGGGAACGTCCCCTGAGATAGCAAGATGTGGTCCAATCTTCCAAAGTGCTGGGCAGCGACAGTGAGCCACATGGTCACAGAGGGACAACCAACACTACAGAGGACCGTGCTGTCCTGCTCTGATGTTCAACAGACTCATCCTACTAAGTGCATTTCCAATATCCAGTGGTTTCTAACTTCTGCTGGGTTTATTGGTGTGTTAGAGGCAGCTATGAGGAAAGTCCCATGAATCATCTAGACCAGTGTAAACACAAGGTAAGGTCACGGTGCTCCAGTTCAGTATAGAAGACAGGAGTGGATTTTTCAGTTCAGAATACCATTTTCTGTACACACACGCACACATGCACACACACACACACCTGTGTGCAGGTGTATGTAATTAGAGCTTACTAATTTGGTAGGCTGACTGGCCAGTAAGTCCCAGGGGTCCTGCTGTCCACACTTTCGAAGAGTTGCTTAGATCAACTGCTGGAGCTGGCTTTTCAAACGAGTGCTGTGGACCCAAATTCAAGCTCTCGTGTTTGTGTGGCAAGCGCTTTCTTAAAATACAATTTTCAACCAGTCACATTCCTTACTCAAAACTGCAATGCTCAATTCCAGAGAGTGGTACAGAATCTCTCGGTCCAGTGACTACATCAGTAGTGATAAGGAAAGCTGATAGGAGACACTCATGGCATGACGAGAAAGCAGGCATCTCGCTCCAGGGGGCTTCTTCCAGCTAAGGCTCACTCTGAGAAGAGCGCCAGACAAGCCAAAGGCAAGGGTGCCTGGCATGCAGGATCCTGGATTTGATTCCCATCACTGAGAACAAAACCAGTAAAAGCATCATTGATTCTTACAGTAGGCATTGCAATGTACCCCTTTAGTACAGGAGGCTGGAGGAATTTGAGGTATGCTTGGGGTAATAGGGGTGAGGGAATTAGGGGAAGATGACGAAAATGAGGCAGGGGAGGGGGAAGGAAAGGAAAAAGGAGAAGGAAGATGCTCTCCCAGATACCTGACCCAACCTCTCCAAATTGTCTGAGTCATTAAATCAAGACTTTAACAAACTGGGAAACTGTCACACCGAACCGAATCTAATGTAACTTAAAAGCAAATGTAAGGCGGGATCGTGAGGTCAGTGAAGTGGCTCAGCAGGCAAGGGCACTTGTGCAGAGCTTGACAGCTTGAGTTTGATCCCTGGGACCCAACATATAAACACAAAGCTCTCTCTCTCTCGCTCTCTCTCTCTCTCTCTCTCTCTCTCTCTCTCTCTCTCTCTTCCTCCCTCCCTCCCTTTCTCTCTCTCTCTCACACACACATACAATCAACAGACTAGTTAATCCATCAGATCTAAAGTCTTAAAATAAAATGTGGAATTCCAGTTGAAATTATGAAATAGAAAAGCTGAACACAGTATGACTTCAGCTAATGGCCATGTATCAATACTGGCTCATCTACTGCAAAATGTTATCAATGTGATCAATATAGAACCGGATCAACCCCAGCTGTTAATGAGAACGGCAGGTAGGGTACATGGGAACTCCACACTCCTTCGGAAGTCCTGGATAGATGCAAACTCAGGTGAAAGCCTGAAAGAAGAAGAGGATATTAGAGGAGAATGGGTACAATCTGGATAATTAACAGCCCAGTGAATTGCCATCTGTCAGGACTGGTTCATCGAGGCTGAGGACTGGAACTAGGCAGGGGCTGTCTGTGCATTCTGTGTCACCTTTGCCATGTCTAGGGGATCTGAAGCTACTCTAAAATTCAAATGTTATTTAAACAAAGAAGACCTTGTGTTTAGTCTGACTCAACTCTACCTCCTTCTGCTCTGGAGTCTTTGCCTCTGCCTAGATCAGTCTTCTCACTATTCAAGGCCCAGCAAGCCACGGCCTCTGGGCCCCGACCATGCAGAACACCACCTTCCTTCCCACCTGCCCCCTTTCCTTCTCTCCCCTTCTCTTTCTCTCTCTTTTTACTTTCTTTATTGGGAGCAGAGTCTTTGCCGGATGGCCTATGTCATCAAGGATGAGCTTGAATTTTTTTTTTTTTTTTGCATATCTGGGGGTAGGGGGTGGTGTCTCTGTCTTTATGTTTATTCGCATGTGTGTGGGCACTCCTGTGACTATGTGTGCATATGTATGCACACATGGGTGTGGAGGCCCAAACTTGTTGAAGGATGTCTTCGTAATCTCTCTCTATTTTAAGGTCTCCCTCTGAACCCAGAGTGACTAATTCCAGCTAACTGAGCTAGCTTGAGAGCCCTGGAGATCACTTGCCTGGGCCTCAAAATGACAGGCAGCAACCTTGGCTGCTTAGCTTTTGACGTGGGTTCTGGAGGTCCAAACCCCAGTTGTCAGGCTCGAATCAAATGTGCTTTATCCACTGCATCATCTCCCAAGCTTCAGACTCTCCTGTTCCCCCACCCCTAGTGCTAGGGTTCCAGGAGCTACACATATCCAGCTATATGGCACTGCAGAAGGAACCAGGGGCTCCATGCATGCTAAGCAAATGCTCTATCAACTAAATTGCCTCCCCAGCTTCTTTCTACCTACTTCCTAAGCTGAAGTTACCACCAACCTATTAAGATCTAGATGGGACTGATGCAGAAAGGTGTCTTCAGAATCTACTTTATGTATGTTCTGTGGGTGATTTTAAGCCCGCTCTTGGCTCTGAGCATGAGAGAATCAAGGAGGTCCAACGTCTTTCTCATGACAATACAAACAGTACCGAACCAGCCTCTTTTTTTCTCATTTGATCCCACATCGGATCAATTTCAAGATAACTAACTGAATTCTGGCCATCACACACTCGGAACATCGTGCCCATTGTGTTAATGATGCTCCCTCTGTCATGCGTGAACAGAGAACATTTTATCCTATTAGGCAGGGTCATCAGGGGTGCTTGTAGTGAGGGTGAATCTAGAATGCTCAGTGGCTTCATTAAACAGAGGATTATTTCTCACCCGTGTAAGGGAAGTTGCTCCCTTGCATAACACTCCTCAAAAGGTGAAGCAGGGTTACCTTCTTTCCTCTCGTTTGCTAAAGTTCTCTATGTCTAGTCACATGGAAACAGAAAACCAACCACAAAATCCTGAATCTAAGCAGCTGGAAATGACATCACTGGTAAGAATTAGGCATAAGGACCAAGATGCAAGGGGAGAGGAGAGTGCAAAGTGTGTCCTCCCTGACAAGTTATAAAGCCACTTCCACAGTGACACAATACCACCTGTGCTTAAGAGACACCTTGCTTGAGTTCTGTCCTCCTCTTTGCGACCTGTTGGGTCTTGGTGGTATATATTTATAACCCCAGCACTTGAGAGGCTGGGGCAGGAAGCTCTCAAGTTTGTGGCCAGGCTGAACTCTCTCTCAAGCACCAAAGTTAACAGGAGAGATCTGTCCAGACAATTTTGCTCTCAAGGTTCCTTTAGCTGTCACTACACACCAGACATTGTATCAGTCAGCCTTCGTTTCCTGTGACCGATACACAGACAATTTAATGAGAAGAAGGATTGATTTTTGGCTCACAGTTTCAAAGGAGTCGGTGCGTGGTCACCGCATCTGTTGCTTAGTGCCTGGACTAAGGCACTGCATCGTGGCAGAAGAGTATGGCAGAGTAGAACTCTGCTGTTCACCCCTGCCAGCTAAGAAGGGAAGGCAAAGATGGGAGCAGGGACAAAATACCTTCCCAAAGCATGCCCCAGTGACCTCCTTTCTCCAGCAAGGCCTGGGGAGCAAAGTTTCCACCACTTCCCAGAACAGCACCATTAGTTGGGAACTAAGCGTTCAACATCATTTGCCTGCAGGGGACACTTCGTATTCAAACCATAGAGCTGTCAATTGAGATGTTTTCCATGTTTCATTTATTCTAACTACTTCTACTTTATAATTATTATTTTATGCTTGAAAAAATAATCTGGGCCCTGTATTAGCTTTCTAGAGCTGCCATTTTAAAAGTCCCACAGACTAGATGTTTTGAAGTTTAGCCATTTCTTTTCTCATGTTCTGCAGGCTGCAAGTCTGAGATCAAGTCACCTACAGGGGTATTTCTTTCCTTCCTTCCTTCCTTCCTTCCTTCCTTCCTTCCTTCCTTTGTTCCTTCTCTCCTTTTTCTTTCTCTCTCTCTCTGTCTCTCTCTGTCTCTCTCTCTCTCTTTCTCTATTTCTTTCTTTTGAGACAGGGTTTCTCTGTGTAATCATGTGTGGTGGGTTGAATACCTACAGCCCTCATAAACTCATATGTTGAATGCTTGGCCCATAGAGAGTGGCACTTTTAGGAGGTGTGGCCTTGTCGAAGTGGGTATGGCCTTGTTGAAGTGGGTGTGGCCTTGCCATAGGAAGTGTGTCACTGTGGAGGTGGGCTTTGAAGTCTTCTATGCTCAAGCTGTGACCAGTGTGGCACACAGTCTCCTTCACAGTCTCCTGTGAATCAAGCCCTAGAACTCTCAGCTCCTTCTCCAGCACCATGTCTGCCTGTGTGCCACCATGCTTCCCCACCATGATGATAATGGACTAACCTTCTGAAACTGTAAGCCAGCCCCAATTAAATGTTTTCCTTTATAGGAGTTCTTGTGGCCATGGTTGTCTTGTCACAGCAATAAAACCCAAACTAAGAGGCAGGCAGATTTCTGAGTTCAAGACCAGCCTGATCTACAGAGTGAATTCCAGGACAGCTAGGGCTACACAGAGAAACCCTGTCTCGGAAAACCAAAAAACAAAACAAAACAAAACAAAACAAAACAAACAAATAAAACCCAAACTAAGATACCCTAGCTGTCTTAGAACTCACTCTGTAGACCAGGCTGGCCTTGATCTCACAGAAATCTGCCTGCATACTGAATTCAAGGTGTGCTCCACCACTGCATGGCTAGGATGATTTCTTCTAAGGCCTTTTTTCTTGGCTGTGGGTAGACACTTCTTGCTATATTGTCATACAGTCATTCCTTTGTGTGCACAAACTTACACCCAAATTTCTGGAGCCAGATTATAGTAGGACCACCCTAATGATCTCACTTGAACTAAATTACTTCTTCAAAGAATTTACCTCCAAATATGTTTGTGCTCTAAAATCCTGGGGGTTGAAAGCTTTTGCATATAAATGTAGTGGAACCACAATTTAGCCTAGAACATTCCCTAATTTATCTTACAAAATATAAATTAAGAATATATGCAAACATTTTTTAAAAGTTTAATATTTCTCATAAGAAAAATGTTTGCTAAGGATAGACTTAACCACAATGAACAGAAAACTCACCTTAGAGCCATTTAAATACAGCAAAGTGATTGGTGGTTTTGGTCCTGGTTCAACTGTTCTCTGAAAAGAGCCTTCTATTTTCTTATGCTTCATGGTCACATGACTGTTGTGGCTCCAGATTTCATGTTCATGCATAAGGAAGAAGGAAGTGGAAAGAAAAAAAAAAGGCTGCACCATCCATCTTTGTATCAAGGCAGAAACCCTTCCCCAAAGATCTTCTCTAGTAACTCGTGAGTTAGGAGCATGCCCTTATCTAGCTCTACCTGGGCCAACTGAGAGGTTGGGGGTATAGAGAGAGTGTGGTGGGGGAGAAGAGTAAAATCTATATGAGGATTACTGACACTCCATGTTAAGGACTAAGACTGCTAGAATATTCTAGATAATCTGAGACTATACCAAGTGACTGAGTGTCTTAATCACAGTTCTATTGCTCTAAAGAGACACCATGACCAAGGCAACTCTTATAAAAGAAAGCATTTAATTGAGACTTGCTTACAGCTTCAGAGGCTTAGTCCATTATCATCACCGCAGGGAGCATGGTGGCAAATGTATGGTGCTGGAACACTAGCTGAGAGCTTCATCCTGATTCATAAGGAGAGAGAGAGAGAGAGAGAGAGAGAGAGAGAGAGAGAGAGAGAGAGAGAGAGAGGAAGAGGGAGAGAGAGAGAAGGAGAGGGACAGGGAGAAGGAGAGCCAGAACCTGGGCCAGGTGTGGACTTTTACAACCTCACAGCCTACCCCCCCAGTGACACACTTCCTCCAATAAGGCTGCACCTACTCAATTAAGGCCACACCTCCTAATCCTTCTAATCCTTTCGAATAGTGCCACTCCCTGGTAACAAGATATTCAAATATATAAGCCTATGGGGGACATTCTCATTCATACCAGCACACTGAGGAAGACTTCAAGACTGATGACATATAACTAGAAAATTGACCAGTGGTTTACATATGACTTGCTTCATGGTTTAAGGAAGAAGACTGGGATCTTCCCTAAATAACAATACTGAAAAATACTCAGAAGAAATCAGCTCTTTACCTACTATTGTAAACTTCCTTAATACCCCAGAGAAAGACAGACATCAGAGTGAATAGCCATTCTACATCCCCAGGAAAAGAATGAGTTACACCTGTAACAGGGAGGTAAGTAGGTGTGACCAAGGACAGTGAAGACAGCATGCCTTTTTTCCTATTGAGGGAACCTCCTCTGAAGAGAACAAACACAAGTGGAAGAGAACGTCAGTTTCACCACAGTCTCCAAAAATGACCAGGTATTGTCAGCAACCCCAGAGATGGCACATTTTAGGTGACTGTCAGAGGAAGCCACAGAAAGAGGTATTATCCAGAAACTGGTGAAGGTCACCACAAAGGGCACATTTTGCTCCTTCCTCTGGGAAGGGCATGTAGTCCTCACGTGCAGGACAGCAGCCCAAGGCCCCCTCTGTGTCTCACTGTGTTAGAGGAAAGTGAGAGATGGAAGAGATCGTGGCTGAGACACCATGATGGTCTCTTTGTGGGAGTTTCTGATTCTTTTCCCACCAGTTATTTGTCAAGTCTATTGTCTGCACTCTTCTGTAGTGGTCCAGCACACCTCTAAAGCAAAAAAGGATTAGCCCAAAAAGTCACCTTTCAATATGTCAAGTACACACACTTTGATGATTCTTGTTGCACTCTTAAAATCATTTTGCATTCCATTTTTATTTTTGCCAATAAAATGCATCATATTCAGCTTAGTTACCTAATAGGTTATTAGAGAATACAAGGCTTTGGCAATGTTTACTTGCCAGTTGTAGGAGACTGTGGTGGGTATTAGCTTCAAGAATAGGTGAAGAGAAGGAAATCTGCCTCTATCTGCTGAGCCACGGGATTGCAGGTATGCTCTATGATGTCTGTCTTATGTGGTGCTGGGAATAGAGCCTAGGGATTCATGTCTGCTTAGCAAGAACCCAACCCACTGATCTACATTCCCAGCCAAAGAGTGGAGGAGTTCATGAATATTTTTTTGCTCTTCTTCTTTAACTAAGAGTGTTTGTAGGATTCTTGCCTTAGTTGCACCTGAGGGTCCCCAGTCCTCAGGGCTTTAGAAGATGCCATCAATCATGCTGCACAGAGGGATGCTAGAAATTATTCACATTTTGTCCTGTGACACAGAGGTGGAAAACACATGGTTCCCTCAGATAAACCGTTTGTATTTTAGTTCAATGGAAACCTGAGGTCTTGAAGGACAGACAACTGGTCAACCACATGCAGTTGTTGGGTCAAATCACTCAGAACACTTGCTGAGCTGCTTCATTCCATCTTTCAGACAGAAAGATGTGGTAGGCAGTTGAGACTTTAAACAATTCCTAAAGCTGGAGTGATCTGGTCGCATCCATCTATCAGGAGATCTTCAACAACTTCCCAGCTCCCATTAGCCCCAGTCTCCAGCTGAGCGCATTCCCACATCTGGATGACCTCTGCCTGGATTCCAGTTCTCCTGCTTCTACATGGGTCTACAAGCTCCCTCAGGGGTACCTGTGCTGGGAAACTTGGAGCCACCTTTTCTCCTTGCTTAATTTAATTTCCAGCCACTGTCTCTGAAAAGGAGCAAATGCTGGATGAGAAACATCACTCACATATGATCACCCGATGCTATACGAAATTTCTATCCACACATCTAACTTAACTGCTAACATTTACCAACACACTTCTACACCTCCAGTCTCCATTGTTCCCAACCTCCACCTTGCTCCAGGGTCACCTTAAGACCAGTGTGTTTAAAGGTTTTACAAGATCGAACTCAAGAGTTTCCAGCTGCACAAACAAAGTTGGCAATATCTCCTTCCTTTGCCACCTGCTGGCCAGCTTCCAACTGTAGCTACAAGGAGCTAAGCCAGGCTTTGCTCACGGGTACACTCATACTTCCTACCTTGCACACCGTTAGCACAATTTCTCTGGGACTCTAGAACTCGTTTTTTGAGGGATTGAGAACTCTGTTTATGCTCAGGTAACCCTGGAAATGTTTGCTATAGTTCTAAGGTTGGCTGGAATAGGGGTGGTGGTGGTGAGATTCAGGAAAGAAACCTCAAGCCATTGTTTGCACTGATCAGATGCAGTGCTTTCCTATCTTGGACTTGTTCTTCTGATGCCAATCACCTTCTAAATGCCCCTAAAGGCCATCTACAGAGAGACTACTCCAGGGCCTGGGGATTGAGCCATAGAATAGAGGATAATGTGGGCCAGCAGTAGGAGTGCCTTTGGCTGCCTGAATCCTGGCACTCTGTCATAAAATCGTCTTTGGTTTGTTAAGATAAGAACTCACCTGAAATGACACAGGCAGTCCAGTTTCTCAGGTTGGCCTGCAAAGGACCCGTAAGCCCAGAGAGACGCTTAGACTGCTCCTTGCTGGACCTGAGCCAGCCCAGCCTCCCTCCAGAGGCCCATCTTGCAGTTTAATCACGTTCTGGATCTATTCTGGGCCATACTCATTTCTTGGAGTGGAAATTGGATTTTGACAATGTGCCTTTTGCGTATAATCTCTTTGTTCTAATTACAGCCAGTCCCCAGCTAGAAGGCCTGGGTTAAAAGGCAGTGTCTGCCAGAACGTGGAGTACCTCCTCCAATGCTCCCCCCCACCAACACACATAGACACCCACACACAGGCACACACTCACATAGACATACACAAACATTCATGGCTACACACACACACAGACACACATACTCACACACATAAACATATACTCACACACACATATGCACACTTACACACACATACACAAACATATATAGGTACACACACACAGACACACATACTCATACACATATACACACAGAGACACACACATACACACACAGGTACACAGACACAGACACACATACTCATACACATATACACACATACACATACACACACACACATACACAAACACGCACAGCTACACAGAGTGAAAGACCCCCCCACACACAGGTATATACACTTACACATACATACACAAACACAAACAGGTATATGCATACTCACACACACACATTCACACATACATACACACAGACACACATTCACACAGAGATACACTCACACACACTCACACGGTATACATATACACTCACACACACATACATACTCACACACATGTATGCACACAGGTACACACATTCACACACAGACACACATTTTTACACACACATACACACATATACACAAACACACAGGTACACACACTCACATACCCATACACACACACTCACACACATACACACATGTACACACACACACTCTCTCTCTTACACACACACACACACACACACACACACACACACACACACACTTGGCAGAAAGGCATCTTGTCAACTGCTGACTATTTTCCTTCTAGTCACTTGGCTTGGCTACCTCTGATTTACTAACCAAGAGGACACCTAGTGACAAGAATCGATAAAGGACCAGAGCAAATGACCTAAGATCTTTTTAGGGCTTTTTTTATTTTTTGCAGGCTGTAAGATGGAATGCCTCTTATTTTTATCCTGCCATTGTTAGAGAATTAATCTTCTACTGTCATTTCTAATGCGCTGGATCTAGAAGTATTTATATTAAAAGCGATAAGGGTGAATATGATGGCTATGCAGGTAAAGGGACTTGCCACTAAGCCTAAAGATACAGGTTCAATTCCCCAGGCTGCACAAAGGAAGGAACTGACTCCTGTGCGCTGTCCTCTGACTTGCACAAGCATGCTCTGGCCCGAGTAACTCCCACCTCCTCCCCCACGTACAAATGAACAAAGAAATTCAATAAGTCAAGGGTGGTGATGCACACTTCTTTTCTTTTTTTGGTTTTTCGAGACAGGGTTTCTCTGTGTAGCCCTGGCTATCCTGGAACTCACTCTGTAGACCAGGCTGGCCTTGAGAGCAGAAATCCGCCTGCCTCTGCCTCCCAAGTGCTGGGACTAAAGGCTTGTGCCACCACCGCCCTGCAGGTGGTGCATACTTCTAACACCAGCACTCAGGAAGCTGAAGCAGAAGGATCTGGAGTTTGAGGTACACAGGAAGCCGCTTTCTCAAACTAATATTGGCTGAGTCATCCGGACTCTTACTTTCTGCAGGATGTGGTAATTAGTGCCTGCCTTTAATCTCAATACTCCAGAGGCAGAGGCAGGCAGATTTCTGTGAGTTCAAGGACAGCCTGGTCTACATTTATGAGTTCCAGGACAGTGGGCAGCCAGGACTATATAGAGAGAAACTTCTATCTCAAACAAACAAACAAAGCCTCACACTTTCATGCCATCCCATGAAACATTCTCAGGCTTTTCGCCCCTGTGCTGGAATTATTTTGTTTGTTTATGGCTATTGGAGGGAACACTGTGCTAACTAGGGAGTCACAGACATTTATGTATTTTATATAATTTTAGGTACATAGATCACATGACTCTGTATGACATTTCAGACATCCTTACTGTTAGTTTACCCTCGGTCTTAGTAGGTGTTCTACTGTGGTGATGAGACACCATAACCAAGGCAACTCTTATAAAAGCATTTAATTAGAGCTGGCTTGCAGTTGCAGAACTTTAGCCCATTCCCATGGTGGTGGGAAACATGGCAGCCTGCAGGCAGACATGCTGCTGAAGAAGGAGCAGCGAGTCTGTATTCGGATCTGAGATACCAAAGCTTTTAAGTTCAGACTCCATTTTAGATAACCCAACCTAAGTTTGAACTCAGGTACACCAACTGGCTGGTTATCTAGCATTAGTTTCCAAGTTGCCCCCAACAAAACCTGAGCCTAGCTCTAGTCTCTAAGCTAATCGCCAACAAGATGAGAGTTTCCAGGTTACACCCCCAACAAGACCAAAGTCTCCAGGTTATTCCCCCCCAACAAGACCAAAGTCTTCAGGTTATCCCCCCCCCAACAAACCTACAGAAGCCCATCCCCTGCCTAACGACCACCAAAGCAGAGGAGAACAGAAATTAAGTTTATGATCTGACTCCCAGCACCAGCCAGTTATGTTAAAGGCCACAGGAGCTTTCCAATTAGATGCTTGCACATGTATTCTCTGCTTACTGCTTACTATAAAGCCTGCCCCCGATAGACATTCAGGGCTCCCTTACCACCAAAACCGTCCTGTGTGGTGTGTTGAGGGGCCCGAGCTAGCTGGAATAGAATAAAGACCCTCCTGTGAATTGCATCAGATCGGCTCCTGTGTATGTTTTTGGGAATCACTAACATTTCCCTGGCACAACCTATCCACAGACACCAGGAAGAGAGAGACTCTGGGCTTGTAATGGGCTTTTTGAAACCTCAAAATGACACACCAGCTCCAACAAGGCCATGCTTCCTAATCCTTTCAAAGAGTGCCACTTCCTGGTGACCAATCACTCAAATCTATGAGCCTGGGGAGCCATTCTCATCCAAACCACGACACACAGTTCATGATTCTGTTTTTCATTTCACCATGACTTACAGAGTTCACTCTGACAGACTTTCTAGAACAACCCGATAGGGACCCTTGTCACGTTGATTCCTTTTCATTTTGTTTCTGTTTTTGTTTTTTTCAAGACAGGGTTTCTTTGTGTTACTTGTGTAGCTTTGGCTACAGAGCCAGGCTAGCTCTGTAGACCAGGATGGCCTGGCATTCACACAGAGAGAGGGCTACCTGCCTCTGCCTCCCACATGCTGGGGTTGGAAGTACACACCAGCACTGCCTGATCTATCTACAAATGTTTCCTTGCTTGTCCAGGGTACTGAAACCTTTTCAACTTTTAGATATTACCAGGCTGCAAATAATAAGAATGTTAATCTATTGAGTCTCACAGTGTGTATATATGCCACATCTCATTATTCATTTGCCAGTTACTGGGCATTTACCTTGTTTCTGTTTCCTCGCTATTTTGAATACAACATCGGAGAACACACAGCTGAGCAAGGCTCTGTAGAGTAGCATGCCAAGGACTGGTAAAGCCTGGTCATAAGGTACATTTGTATTTAAGTTTTTTGGAAACCATCCTGATTTCTCTAGTTGTCGCACCAACAGTCAAAGGATATGTGCAGAGTCTCCTTTCCCCACATCCTCTCTGGCATCTGTTGTCGGCTATTTTGTTGATCTTTGCATTTCTTTAGTTGTGAGGACCAATGAACATTTTTTGAGACATTTATTAACTATTTTTATTTCTTCTCTCGAAAACTCTCTATTCAAATCCGAAGCCCACTTTTGAAAGGGTCATTTTTATATGACTCTTCCAGTTTTTAATTCTTTACATACTTGGATCTTCACCCATCTGGAAAGACTCTCTCCCGTTCTGTTACTTTCCTCTTCACTTGAGTGACTTTTTTTTTTTTAACTATGCAGAAGCCTTTTAGTTTTGTGAACTCTCACTTGTCAATCATTGACCACAATTCCCAGGAAAATGGAGTCATATGCAGAAGGTCCTTTCCAATACCTATATTACAGAAGTATTGCCTATGTTTTCCTCTAGCAGTCTCAGTGCCACAAATTTCACATTTAGGTCCCCCACCCCTGCGGAGCTACTTAGTTGTTGTGCAAGGTAATATGTGTGTTTAATTTTGTTCTTCTATGTGTGTGTATCAAGTTGTCCCAACACCCTTTGTTGAAAATGCTATCTTTTCTCAAGTGTATGGTTTTCTGGCATTTTGGTTGCATATTAGATGGCTATAGTTACATGTTGTCGTGGTTTGAGTATGCCTAGCCCATGAAGTGGCACTCTTTGGAGGTGTGGTCTTGTTGGATTAGGTGTGTCACTGAGGGCATGGGCTTTTAGACCCTCATTCTAGTTGCCTGGAAGCCAATATTCCACTAGCAGCCTTCAGATGAAGATGTAGAACTCTCAGCTCCTCTTGCACCATGCCTTCCTGGATGCTGCCATGCTCCTGTCTTGATGATAATGAGCTGAGCCTATGACCTGTAAGCCAGCCCCAGTTAAATGTTGTCCTTATAAGAGTTCCCCTTGGTCATAGTATCTGGTCGCAGTAAAACCCCAAGATGCATGTACTCATGTTTGGGTCTTTGCATCCTCAAGATAAATCCTCCTTTTGAGTAGTTGGTTAGGATTGTCCAAAAGATTCCCAAAACATTATAGGTCATTGCTGCTGCCCTTGGCTGTCTCCTAGAAGTAAAAGGTTAAGTCACTATTGTTGAAGACACCATGCACTTCAGACAGAGGACTCAGAGGCCTCGAGCTAGACCCAACCTGAAAGCTTCCCCCGTGAGGGCTAGCTTACATGGTACCAGAAGGCACCATGCAAACCCCCAAGAGAGGGAAGCAACCAATGTCTTGCAAGGATATGATGCCTATAAGAAGCAGAGCAATGAGAAGCATAGCGCTCATGCCTTGGTGATCCCCAAGACCTCTCTAACTGGTTTTAAAGCCAACCCATGGGAGGGAATTGATGCCTGGTACTGGAAACCTTGTCAGCTTCCCAGAGCTAGTGAAGTCATGAACATTAGAGAACTTAGAATCTCCCCTTTTCTAAACTATCTGAATCCCTAACTACGTTCTGAATATTTATCCTTATGGACATGGAGGGATGCGATAGTTCTCATCCCTGACCAAAGAAAGTTCTCTTTTCTGTTGAAAGATGAAGACCATTATAGAAAGCCACAACTGATGAAAACACAAAGAACAAGAGGTCTTGTGGCACCCAGCCCCAGCTGGTGCAGCAACAGTACAGTCCCTGCACCTGAGACTCGGGGATCATTTGAATGAAGGGGCAGAAACATTTTAAGAGCCAGAGGACCAGAAAGTCTGCTGGAAGATGGTAGCTCCTAGGAATTTCAGAGAGGCTACACCTGTGAAGTCGCATCAACATTTGTGCTTAAATAAGACATGAGCCACGATGATACTGCTGGTTAACAATTTCAGAGCTTTAACCCTAGACAAAGAGCTGAGGAATGCTGAGAGTGGGAGAAATGCCAACTTCAGGGAAGAGCCCCGAGCTAAGACCAAGCGGTCTTACCTGAGGTCTTATACATATGGCTGGTATGGTATGGACTGAGCAGGTTGTTTCTATGTATTTGGAAATATATACATATTTGGGCAACCACAATGGGAGAAAAAGAGGCTATGAACTTGAGAGAAAACAGGATGGGTGCGTAGGAGGGATAGGAGGGAGGATAGGGAAGTGGGAAAGTATCGTAGTTATAATTTCAAAAATGATTATATGAAAAGCAACAAAAACGTTTACTTTATGAGTTCTCTGTCATTCCCTACCAAATATTTTTGTCCATCTCTGTCTCATGAGGCAGAATATTTACCAAACTAAAAGCAAGAAGGAGAAGGGGAGTCTCACCCAGAATTAAGAGAACACCCGTTATATCCCTGTCTTCCAGCACTTAGTGAAAGTCATTGACCTATCTGAATCTCCATGCCCTTAGACTCTAATATGTGTAAACACACAGTATACTATACACTCCAGTGCTATACAGAGTTCCTGGGGACTGGTAGAAGTGAGAGGGCAGAAAACTAGAATCTGTCCTTGGAAACCTTTCTGGTACATGCTTACTAGTCGTCTGGAGTTCATGGGACTAAGCTAAAGGACATACTGTTCCCATTTTGCTAGACCTTCTATGAATTATTCATGCCTTACACGAAGGCAGGAAGCATGGATAATTGCTCATTTGACCTCTGCTCAGATAACAGTAGGAAGCTGGACATTATTCCTTGGAGAGAGAAGATAAGATTTTTAAACGGAAAGTGTCTGTATAGGTTACCAAGTCTACAATCACCCATATTCCAGAGCAAGAAGCCAACATTCACTGGCTCTGGAGTTCATGGTTAGATTTGCAAAGTCATGAGTCTACTGAGAGAAGTTATGCTAGCGAGTAAAACTCTCATGGCTTCATAAGGCAGCCTAAAAGTGTTCCAACTGGAATAATGTGTGTTACTCATAAACAGACCTTCCAAAATCCTTGGAGAACAGAAGAGAATTGGGACCTAGGTCCCCAGGAAGAGGTGGAGACACTTCTCAATATGCTATAGGTTTTGTGGATACAGAGATTAATCAAGAATAAAGGCACCAATTCTTCAACAGTTTGAACCAACTTTTTTTTTCTTCAAAAATGTTCCGATATTTTTAATTTCATATATAGAATGAGTACACCATTGAACTTTTTAAAAACAAGATTCTACATACTAGCAACCTCATTGCTGTAACCCCCTTCCTCTTGCTTCTTTCCAGCATGCTGTTAGACAACTTGTTCTTCTCCAGTTGTTGTGGTCATTGTCTTACCTGGTATCTCTGCCAGTTGCCACCCTGTTTTGAATTCCCTGCCACCAGAATCAACCTGCCTCATTTCCTCTTACTTAGAGGTCCACCATCCTATCCAGGATACAACCCCACTCCTTGTTCCATTTGCTTGGCTGTTTTTGACCTTAACACTCATCACCCATCTCCTCTCTAACACTCAAGCTGGGTGAGGCCCATGGATTTTTTCTGTCTCGTTCATTAAAGTGGCTCTAGGCTTAGAACAGTATATGGCACATGCTTGAATGCATGCAAGCTATGATGCACTTAAAAAAAATGTTTGCCTTCAACTCTGTTCTTTTCTGGGCCTCTTCAAGATCAGTTCCCCATGGGGGAATAGATACTATCAACATTAGGAAAAAATAATCTCTCGTGCATTCACGTGAGTTAAGCAGAAGGGTCCCAGGCCCACAAATTGGACCTGGATCTTATGTTGACCCCTGCCTGTGACTCTTCGCAAAGTCCCATGGTGTCACCAGGATGGCACACACCTCCCTGCCTCACCTGGGTCTGACAGGCTTTTGGACAGCTCATTTGAACACGCTGCTTTCTCATTATGCGAGGTGGAGCCTTGGATAAACCCTCAACACCCTCTGCCTCCCACTTTGTCATTATGATCCTCACCTTCACAGCCGTTCACACGGATGGAGAAGGTGGAGGAACCAGCCCTGCCTTAGTGACCCCAGTGCCCTAGAGAGCTCTTCCTTTTTCTGGCTAGTGAGAACATGGGCTTCTTCTCAACCAAATCATGACATTTCTCAAGCAGTTCTGCCATCTTCATTCTCCCCCAAGGCCTACCTTCCCAGGAGATCTGCTTATGGAGGTAATGTGAATTTTAAAGGGGCAGATGCAGGGAGCAAGCCTATGGTGTGAGGGATCCATCTACCAGGCGTAACTCGTGAACTTTTGGACCTGGAATCCTAGCTAAAATTGACCAGGATGAACAAAGACTGAAAGAGGCAGGAGACAGTAGTGGAGAGGAGACATAGTGTGTCCTTGCCACAGGCTGCTTTGGTAGTTAAGGATCCTAAAGATAATGGAGCGGGAAACCATTCCTGAGGGAACACCATGATGAACATTTCCTGGTTTGATCATCAACATTCCTTTAATCTTTAACTGTGACTTTTAAGATTTATTTTATTTGTAATTTCATGTGTGTGTATGTGCAAATGTGTGTGTATGTGTGCACGTGCATGCATGTGTGCATGTGTGTGTGTGTGTGTGTTTGTGTGTGTGTGTGTGTGTGCATGAGTGCAGATGCCTTCAAAAGCCAGAGACCGTAGATTTCCTCGAACTGCAAGTCCAAGCACTTGAGAGTCACCTGGTGTAGGTTCTGGGAACCAAACTCTAGAAGAGCAATACATGAACTACCGAGCCATTTCTTTAGCCCTTCTGTGATTTTAAAACAGTTCTTCAAGTGTTATATTAAAGAATTATCCAAGTGTATGTGTTCAGGACTTTCCAGAGCCTTTCTCATGCTCTCCTGCACTGTGGCTTTCCAGAAAGAATGGAAGTGTGCACATACTATAATGTGGTTTTGGTTTATAACCATGCCTTCCTACAAAGTTGCTTTTATATCTCTGGGAAATGTAAAGCTCAGACAAGTGCACCAATATTAGAACCATGGAGCTGAGCCCGGAAAGATTGAGTGGATTAGGATCCAACATTCTGATGTTTCCTCCTGTACTTTTAGTTTCTATGTCAAATGGATTTTGTAGCTGGGATTAAGGGTTTGCAATGGGTGGGGGTGTTCTCAATTATTTAAGTAGGTCCAGTGTGATCACAAGTGGTGAAGTTGATGGTGGTGGTGATGATGGTGGTGGTGGTGGAGGTGGTGATGGTGATGATGGTGATGGTGGTGGAGGTGGTGATGTTGGTAGTGGTGGTGATGATGATGGTGATGGTGGTGGTGGTGGTGGTGATGGTGGTAGTGGTGGAGGTGGTGATGTTGGTAGTGGTGGTGATGATGATGGTGGTGGTGATTATGACAGTGGTTGTGGTGGTGGTGATAGTGATGGTGGTGATGGTAGTAGTGATGGTGGTGGTGATGATGGTGGTGGTGGTGGTGGTGGTGATGGTGATGATGATAGTGATGGTAGTGGTAGTGGTGGTGATGGTGGTGGTGATGGTGGTAGTGATAGTGGTGGTGATGGTGATGGTGGTTATACAGTGGTTGTGGTGGTGGTAGTGATGGTGGTGGTAATAGAGGTAGTGGCAATGGTGGTGGTGGTGGTGGTGAAGGTGGTTATGGAGGTGGTGGTGATGATGGTGATGGTGGTGATGATGGTGATGGTGGTGGTGATGGTGACGAAGGTGATGGTGATGGTGGTGGTGGTGATGGTGGTGATGGAGGTGGTCATGGTGGTGACAGAGATGTGCTTTGGATAAAGGTGCAAGGGTTACCCTAAGAATATAAATGTTTGAAAAATAATCTCCTTCAAAGCCTTCACAGAACAGCAACTCTGCAGACACCTTGACATCAGTGAAATTGATTTAAAACTCTAAACCCATGTCATTTGAAGCTATCCCTGGTGTTTACAGCAACCTTTTACAGAAACAATGGAGAATGAATGTTCATATCTTCACTAGGAAAAGGCTGGGCCACCAAGACAGGTGAGTGCACTGGGAGGTTGAGCGTGGAGGGGCATGGCCAACTCCCCTAACCTGGGCACACAATACTGTTGGGAACAAACCACCCAGAGGTTTCTCTGGAGCACTGTCCTCTGATAGCACTTCATTTGGAAGGAGTTGGGGAAGCCAAGTCCTATTCTCAGGGATAAGGACATCTGAGGCTCCTGCAGAGTCCATAGAAAGAGTGTATGCATTGTGGGCAGCGGAGAGTGCCCATGAGGCCACACCTACCTGTGTGGCTCCCAGTGACTCCTTTCTTTGGCAATAACACAACTTAGCCAATGTAGAGTCAAGTCAAGCAAGGGAGGGCTGCTTGGAAACCTGATACACTCGTTCTTATGACGCATTGCAAAATCTCAAGGGTGTGTTTTCTCATATGTTCTGGAACCCCTTGATCAAGTTTAATTAATATGTTTGACATGCCTAGTACTTGAACAACTCAACCTGTGCCTCAGGTTGGACCACCAAGATTACTACTGATGCGGGACCCTCCTCCCTAGCACACAGTTTGGACCACCACCGAACAGAGTTGTATACAATGATAGTACCACAGAGCTTGAATTTTTGTTCAAGTATCTTAGTTGAATATTACCTAATATTCTAACTTCAAATAACGAGCAGCTAAGCCAGAGACACTCATCAGATGCCCTGGCCTCCAAGAAGTCCATGCAGATGCAAGATGTATTGTGGAGATTTCAGGGTAAAATAACTTCCTGGTCCACGGTTTTGACAGTGAGGACCACAATTGTTTGTTACCACAGTTTGCCAATTTGTTAAATAGTTCATCCAATAAATGCTTCACTTATGTTGTATGCAAAAGAGCAAGACACTCCAAACCTCACATGTCAACATTTGATGAGCAGGTTACAAAGTGGGTGACACACAAAACAGCCACTTTCAGATGATGACTCTATTACTGAACTGTAACTACAGGACTGCTGAAGGGATCCATGCATGGGTAACTTGATAAACTACTCAAGTCAGTGAGCAATCTGCACAAATACGTCTGGATTCTAACAAATGGCCATGGGAATATGTAGGTTGGCAAAAATATTCATTGTGAACAGGTGAGTGCTTTCAAGGGGTTAAGACTTCGTGATGTTATTATAAAAGACAATATGAATATTGCCTAAAATTCAATGTACCATGTCATAATAACAAAATAATTTTGACTATAGAGTCAAAATAATTAAAATATAGGCAAACAGCCATACAGGGGGCTAGAGAAATATTTTAAAAGGTAAGGACACATATTGCTTTTGCAGAACTCTACTTCAGTTCTCAGCATCCACGTCCGAGGACTGACAACCACCAGTAACTCCAGCTCTAGGGGACCTGACCCCCTCCCTCTCTTCTGGACTCCACAGGCTCCTCTACTCACATATGCACACAGCAGCCCCATACATATAGGCATAATTTAAAATCAGAGAAATATTTCTAAAAGGTTAAAATGCAGAATAAGAATAAAATAAAATAAGAATTAAATCAGAAATGATGGGAAAACTTTATATTATGCAAAAATTTAGATTTTAGTATAGCCGTTAGAAATTACCAATGGGGACTGAGAAGAAGGAGGATATAGTTCAACAAAAAGTTATCCAAGCTAAAGTGGGATCCTAACAGAATTTTTTTGTTGTTGTTTAAAATTCTAATGTAGAGTTCCTGTTGATAAATGTGACTTATTGGTTTTTTGTTTTTTTTGTTTTTGGTTTTTTTGTTTTTTGGTTTTTTTTTTTTTTTTTTTTT
>NW_022196905.1:186700934-186717384 GCF_008632895.1 Mastomys coucha | reverse complement strand
CTGTGTAGCCCTGGCTGTCCTGGAACTCACTCTGTAGATCAGGCTGGCCTGGAACTCAGAAATCCGCCCCCCTCTGCCTCCTAAGTGCTGGGATTAATGGCGTGCACCACCACTGCCTAGCCAACTTATTGGTTCTTAAATATATTCATTCATTAAGGGAACTATATTACTTCTAGCCTGATAGATTTTTAACAAAACTGAAGCTAAGCCAGGAGTAGTGGTATATGCTTTTAATCCCAATAGTTAGAAGGGGAAGGCAGGCAGATCTTTGTGAGTTTCAGGACAGCCAGGGCTGTTATACAGAGAAATCTGGGTTTGGAAATACCAATAAGTGAAATAAAATAAAATAGAAATAAATTGAAGCTAACATAATAAATATTGTGAGACAAAACTGAATCTCAGTTCACGAAACCTTGCCAAAAAAGGGTGCTTGCAGCCAAAGCTATCCTATTCAATATAAGTAGTCAGTTTAGCCAACTACAAAACCTGCTAAATTCAAGGAATCAATCATTAGGCAAGTTGCGTTTCTACAGGAAACACTGACCAAATGGTATTCATTAAATTGCCTGAAGACCTTCCATATCCTTGTAAACACAAGAGACCTGATTGTATAGGGGTGCTGCCGGCAAAGAACAACAAACTTTGTGTGAACCAGCCATGACTTCCCAGTGGTTACTCTTCTAACGATTACTAGCATTTCCTTTATATGGAGAGAGCCAAAATGGGGTTAACAGACACAGGCTCATGACAGCTAACAGAAAAAAGCCTAATGAGCTTGTGTTCCACATGCAACCTTGGGCAGGGCATCTGTGTCCGTGGTTCTCAACCTGTAGGTCCCGCCCCCATTGAGGGCCTGAACAATCTCTTCACAGAAGTTGCCTAAGACCATCAGAAAACACAGATATATATACATACATACACATATATATGTGTGTGTGTATGTGTATATACACACATATATATGTATATATATACATATGTGTGTGTGTACACATGTATGCATGTATGTATGTATGTATGTATGTATGTATATTTGGTTTTTCAAGACAGAGTTTCTCTGTATAGCCCTGGCTGTCCTGGAACTCACTCTGTAGACCAGGCTGGCCTTGAACTCAGAAATCCACCTGCTTCTGTCTCCCAAGTACTGGGATTAAAGGCGAGCGCCACCACCGCCCAGTGAAAACACGGATATTTATATTACGGTTCATGCACAGTAGCAAGGTTGAGAGGGTTGAGAGCCACTGATCTGTGTAGTTTCTCGGTGCCACTACATGTTACCATGGAAAACAACAGAGGCTCCTTTTTCTGGAGACTAAACCGGCACGGAGCTGACAGCGGAGCCATCCATCGTATCTGGACCCTGACTTTCTCTAGAGTTTGTGTGGCTGGCAGACCTTGCCCAGGCCCAGATCCTGCTTCTGTCTCTTCTCTGTTTCTCTCCCTTGCCTGTAAGGGCACCAGCCACATTGCGTTAATGGCCTGTCCCTACTCCGACAGGACCTCATTTTAACTAATTACATCTGTAGCAGCTCTATTTGAAAGTAAGCTTGGGGCTGGGACATGACCGAGGACACAATACAACCTGTAACACTTTCCAGACAGGCTGATCAGTGAAAGTTACTTCAGTCAGTTCTCTTCTACCTTGTTAGTCTTTCTTTACGACTGTACTTCAAAACTATATTTAGGGGCGCGGGGGGGGGGATTCAATGAGTAAAGCACAAATATGGAGGGAGATCTCCTCGGAACCCAGGTTTAGCTGGAGGCAGCTGCTCACATCTGTGTTCTTAGCGCCCCCTACCGGGAGATGGGAGGCAAGACATGAGAGTCTAGAAGTTCCTGGCCCTCTTGGCCTACCTAGCCAAGAAGCAGCGAGCATGAAGACTTCATTTCAAAGGAGGTGAGAAGCAAGAACGGACACCCCAGGTTGTCCTCTGACCACACCCATGTGTCTACACTGCTTGCACAACGGCAGGCACACACACGCGAGCACGCAAACAATTAAGAGTTAAAAAACGATTTTTTTGAATAGTAGATTATACATATTCACACACAACTTACTAATACAGAAGCAGTTTAATCTGGATTTAGCTTGGGAAGATCTGGCTAAAATCAGGTGTGCCACAGCCCCATCCCCTTTACTAATCCTTTTGTGGTCTAATCCTATAGTTCTTATTTTCTAAGGGGGAGGGGGGACTCAGGTTAATCTAGTTTTATTGTTTTTCAATGAAATTCTGTGGCATCCTGGAAATGCACATAACTACCACAATGTTCTTCAAGGCTAGTTGCACAAATAAACTCATGGATGAGATGGCCTTCTTTTCCTTGACTGTGTCAATTTCGGGGCGGGAATTTTTTCCCTGACTGGCAGAGCTAAAAAGGAGAAGGCTGTCATGAGCTTGGGTGGAAAAGTGTGGAAAGGTCTGTAGAGGGCTCTGACCTCTCGTGGAAAGCTGGGGTCGAGGGTGAGGATAAATATAGAAGTGGGTAGAAAGAAGGCCCAGCCCATTTTCCTGGCACTGCCAGATCTGGGTTAGGAAGGACATGAAGACTTCATAGGAAAACATTTTCATAGAAAGCTGACGATCGAAGCCAGAGATATCTTCACAGAAAACTGTCCTTCCTTATTTTCTTCCTTGTAATTCAATGTCACAAGAAGAAATCTGAAACCAAGACCAGAAAAGGAACCAGCCCAGAGTTGGCACTGGCCAGTTAGCATCCCCGAAGCTGAGGAGAAAGAGCCAGACCAGGAAATGTAGATTCCTGGTACCAGCCTCTCTCCTGCCTTGTCTCCAGAACAGGAAGTCGGGCCCAGAGTTTCAGAGTCCATTTTTGAAGAACAAACCAGTTGTCAAAAGTGTATAGAATTAAGAAATATTCAAGACACAAGGAGACTTTTCTCCTACAAGGAAGATGTGTCTGAGATGTGTAGGAGGAGGTGAAAGACTAAGAGAGGGGTGGGGGCTGTGGTCAGCCATGCAGAGAGCCTGAACAAGAAGCTGTGTTCATAACAGCAAAAGAGGAAAAACTACCAACAAGTGTGGGACAGCAAGAGAATCCCAGTATCCATCACATAAGGATGATCCCGATGGAGAAATTGGAGGGGACCAGGACTCCACAGAAGACCATCAGATCAACTAACATGAACCCTTGGGTGTTCCCAGAGACTGAGCCACCAACCAAAGAACATATTAGGGCTGGACCTAGGGCCCCCCCATATGTAGCAGATGTGCAGCTTGGTCTTCATGCAGTCCCCTAACAACTGAAGCAGGGGCTATCCCAACTCTGCCTCCTGCCTGTGGATCCCATTCCTCTAACTGGGCTGCCTTGTCTGGCCTCAGTGGGAGAAGATGCACCTAGTGCTGCAGTGACCTGAGGTCATAGGTTGGGCCGGTACCCAAGGAGGACTTCCCCCTTCTCAGAGGTGAAGAGGGTGGTGTGGGGGAGGGGCAGTGTGAGGGGGGACTGGGAGGAGAAAGGGACTGTGATTGGGATGTAAAATGAATGAGTGAATGAATGAATGAATGGAAAAAATAAAATAAAAATGAGTTGAAGAAGAAGAGGAGGAGGAGGAGGAATCGACGTTCCTGGCACTGTTAGAAACTTGGGCTATACAGTGAAATGATGCTGACTCTCAGCTTCTTAAGATCCGACAGGGTTATGCCATAGATACTTTGAGTTATGACTGAAGAGCAGGGGCCTATCCACGGTCTCTGGGAGGCATCAGAGCAGAGCCCTGATGGGAAAGGAAGACATAACTGCCCAGCCAGGATCTCCATAAAGAACTTGGACGTATTTGGCTTTGTTTGAACACCAGTCGGGAGCCATCAACAAACTCTAGGGAGGAAAGGGATATTATCCGAGTTAGGAGACACTCAGCTCTATCTGGACCCTTTTAGGACAAGAAGGGGAAGAAAATGGATGTCAGAGGTTTGAGACGAGTCTGCTGCTTCATTGCATCTGAGTGGAGATTGAGCAACAGGGTCAAGGCAGAGGAGTTCATTGAGAGGAAGGAATGAAGATATGTATGAAATAGACTGGGGTGGTGGCAGACACCTATAATCCTAATATTTAGGAAGCAGTGGCAAGGCCAGAATTAGTTATATAGCAAGGCTGTTTCTCAAAAACACAGGCTGGGATATAACTAACTCAGAGAGCACTTGCATAGAATGTATGTACAAGGCCCTGGGTTCCATCTATAGATTTATTCATTTATGTATATGAGTCCACTGTCGCTCTCTTCAGACACACCAGAAGAAGGCACTGGATCCCATTACAGATGGTTGTGAGCCACCCTGTGGTTGCTGGGAATTGAACTCAGGACCTCTGGAAGAGCAGTCAGTGCTCTTAACTGCTGAGCCATCTCTCTGGCTCCACATTTTTTAAATAACAAGAGTGAGTAGTGCTTGGAAACTGAGAAAAGGGAGCCCCTCTTTTCTGCCTATACCTCCATTGGACATCTGCATGTAGAACTTCTGTTCACTGAGATGTGAGTGGAAGGATGTCAGCACTGAATTATCACCAGGCCTACCGAGCCCTGAATGGCTTGCTGTGTGGCTGATCTCCCTCAAGCATACCCAAATAGAGAGATTAAGATAGCTGCCTGCTAGTCATGAGACACACGGGCAGGGAGCAGGAGAGGGACATGCTGAAGCATAATGAGGAGGGGCATGACAGCTGGAAACCTGTCATGCACAAAATCTCTTAAACTGGGAGCTGGAGAGATCTCTCAGCGGTTAAGAGCACTGACTGCTCCTTCAGGGGTCCTGAGTTCCATTCCCAGCAACCACATGGTGGCTCACAATGATCTGTAATGGGATCCAATCAAAGAGAGTGACTGGGCTCCATCATCCATCTGTCCCACACTGGCGCCATTTTTTTTTTCTGCTTATAATTCCCACCCCAATCCACCAACTGTTTCCATCAACCATGACAACTGTCCTACACATCCTTGTGGTCAGTGGGCACTTGTCATCTTTTAGTGTACTCCCATACATAAAATAAATAAATCTTTTTTAAAAAATTTAAAAATCTCTTAAACTGAATGGAAAAGTATAAGAAGACCCAGGTAGCTTGAGACAGAACTCAGGAGGCACACAAAGGGTCAACAGAGAAAAGGAGAAAAATCCTCAACAGAGACTGGGAAGAGGCCAGAGAGCTCTTCTCTATGATGTCATGGAAACCAAGCAAGCAAAGACCTTCACGTGACAAATGCTAAAAGATGACAAGAGTCATTTGCATTATGATGAGAAAAGATACATGATTTCAATTTATCTGAATTTGTTAATATTTAAAAACATATTTTAAGTAAATAGAATTACATCATATTCTTGTTTCCTTTTGTACCCCAACTCCTCCCAGAGACCGCCTTCAATACCTGCAATAACTTTCATTTCATTTATTTTGTCATATTCTTTAAAATGTTATAAAATTTTATAAAATATTGTAACAATAAAAATGAGCATTATAAAAATTGTCTGATATAAAACAACAATCAACTGAACAGTCTTATGTAGATGTTTGTCTATAGCAATACTGAAAATACCTAAGTTTTTCTCAATATAAATTTTAAATAACTCCAAACATATTAACTGTATATTTTAAAATAATACACCATTACTAGTTCTTAAATGAACATAAATATATAAAGTCTTTTTGATTGTTTGTTTGTTTTGTTTTGTTTTTAGTAGAGCTTAAAATCTTGGCTCTTACTGTGGTACAAGCCCAAAATAAGAACAATTGTTAGATGTTGGATTTCATTGCAATAAGGCTGTACTTCAAAGACCCTCACATCACCAAAGATTTTACCTCCATAGTAGTTAAGCTACGAGTTGACAGTTCTGTTTCACCAAGGAATGAATTGTAGGCATGATTTTTGGATACAGACTTCCTGCTATGATCAATGCTATTTGATTTGAGTGAGTGACTTCATTCTCAGCCCACAGAGAACGGGTTACATTCATTTAAGAAATGGTGTGTGTATTAAGATAGTCTATCCATGAAATCATTCACCAAACAAACAAAATTCCCCAGCGGAGATGAGATGTCAAAACCAAAGGTGTGAGACCCAGGCTAGATTCAGTCTCTTGTACAGTTTATGGAATGCTTTACTTTCTTAGACAGTTTTTTTAGTTTCAACCACTAGAGGGCGCCAACCAACCCTCAATGAGTTCAAACCTGCTACATCTTGAAGTGACCTCAGCACTGATTGACTGACTGTATTGACAACTTTCATCATATCTCAAAGCGAGTCTTGCAGCTCAGGCAAGTTTTAAATTGGCCATGCAGATTTTACTCTTGACTCAGTAAGAACTGAAGAAGCGTCATGGGGAGTCAGGCTAATGTAAAGAAAAGGCAGCAACGGCGCTATAGTAATAGACATTAGAACTAAATGGTATAAAAGACTTTTTCAAAAACAAAATCTTTTGTTAATGCTCCTGCCAATTCATAACTGCAACATAAACCTTTAACAAGTTACACGTCACTGTATAGTAATGGTATCAAATAGAGTCACAGACCAGAATTGCCTGAGGGCTTTCCTTTAAAGATATAGACTACAATGCATCAAAGATTTCTGTTTTCTTTTGATACAAAGTCTCACTCTGAATTCCAGGGTAGTCTTGAACTTGAGATCCTGCCCCTTCCATATGCTGAGTGCCGTGGTTACAGGTATGGGCCACCACAGGCTGCAAAGCTTCTTTTTAAACCATGAGTTTGGGGTAGAATTCAGGACTAAATATTTCCAGAAGTTTTATAATCCCAAAGAGCTCAGAAGCCATGGCTAGATAATTGAAGCATAAGAAATATGCTGCATTTTTTCATTTGTGTGTGAGTTGGTGGTGCGTGTGTGTGTGTGTGTGTGTGTGTGTGTGTGTGTGTGTATGTGTATGTGTGTTGTGCTTATGTAAGCCACATACAGCACATGTTGGAGGTCAGAGGACAACTTGTAGGAGTTGTTTCTCTCATCCCACTATGTTGGTCTCAGGATTGGACTCCATTCCTCAGCTTTGAGGTCAGGTGCTTTTACAACTGAGCCATCTGGCCAGTCGCAGTGTAGGTAAGGAGATTTTCATACTCACAGAGGAGCACTGGAGCAGTGGTTCTCAACCTGTGGGCAGGGGGGTCAAATGATCCTTTCACAGGGATCACCTAAGACTGTCAGAAAACACAGATATTTACATTATGATTCATAACAGTAGTACAATTACAGTTTTGAAGTAGCAATAGTTTTATGATGGGGGGGTTGTTACCACAACTTAAGACACTGTATTAAAGGGTCATAATATTATGTAGGTTGAGAACCACAGCACTAAGGGGACCAGGAACATTAAACACACAAGGTTGTCCCTTCAAAGGGAGGCATGAATAACCTGTCTTCTGGCCAGAATTTTGCTAATGGACATAGCTAATAGTCTAGTGACCTTTGTACTATCTGTGTGGCCAAGAGAGACCATATGGAATCCTCACCCAGACCCTTATGAGTTTCTCAATCTATAGAACCTACCTCTATGGGAGGTGTCACATGTAGCCAATCTTCAGACCCATCTTTATGGAAGATGTCACTTGTATTTCATAGGGTTTTAATGAAGTCACATCTTGAGCTTTATTGTGCACACGAACTTGAGTTAATTATCACCAGGAAAACTTTCACCAATTTTTTTCTGTGCTTAAATATGCCTAAAATAAACTACTTGGGTTCAGACTCGCAATTTTGTACAAACACCACCTATCAAGTCTTGTTGAGCCAAACTACCTTCCTGCCTCCCTCCCTTGTGGATCATCATTCTGCTGGCCATAGTGGTCATAGAAACTCCCCCAAATCTCCTGGTTATTTTCTTACTGCTACAATCAAATACCTGACAAGAAGGAATTTAAAGAAGGGAGGTTTGGTTGTGGGTCACAGATTGAGGGATCCAGCGCTTCAAGGTGGAGAGGACACAGTGGCAGGAGTGGAATAGCAGCAGGAGTGGACGTGGCTGATCACATTGTATCTGTGTCACCAACCAGAGAAACAGAGATAAACAGCAATTCCCTCACTTTGTCCTTTTTATTTAGTCCAGGAGCCCAGCTAATAAAGTGATACTGCCCACATTTACATTTAGCATAGGTATTTCCACCTCATGACCCCAATCTAGAACCTCCCTCCTAGACATGCCTCCCAGAGGCATGAGGTTGAGATGCCTCAAGTCAACAGTATGTACTGTCATGGTACAGAGAGAGGGGAAATGTGCTGTAGCGGTAGTTAGTTAAACAGCTTTGTGCTCCTGGCAGGTTGGTGGTGCTCCCAGCCACCCGCCAGAGCCCTCTGGACTTGAGAATGAAAGACACACACACACACACACACACACACACACACACGCCAATTAATTTTAATAGGCCTTGACTTGCTCAAAAGTTGGGCATTTCTAATTATTTTCTACTGCTAACAAACACTAACTACTGGTACTCCCAAGTTAACATTTTTTTAAAATCTATATTTCATCTCTGCTACCCCAAACACAATTGGGAAAGTGGCTGGTGTGGCTACTTTCCCTGATTCTCACCATGTCGGCAGTCCTTTAGGTCTAGTCTTCCTTCTTCCCCATCATGGTGAGCTCTCCTTCCTATCTTCTAGTTCCTAGCTAGCACAAATCCAAAGGTCCCACCTCAGTCTACCTGCCCAGTCATTGGCTTTTGGTTCTTTATTGATCTATCAAAAACCAATTGGGGGCAAGAAACTTTAGTGTTTGGACATGTAGATTCTTGATTTGGGGGGCCGGATTAACTCAATGCTGTATCATCCATACTTTCAGGCATCCCCTGGAGAAATACTTGATCTAGCTCCAGCTGGGAGCTGAGCAGAGAAACGGTCTTTCCCAGCCTGCAGTGTGCATTCAGCAGTGGAACAGCTCTATACATGCAAAGCCAAACTTAAAGGAAGCGAGGGGAGGTGTGGAGTCTTTCTGAGAGCCTTGAAAGGGAGAGCAGCTCTGTTGACATCTTGATTTTAGATTTGGTAACCTCCATACTACAAGAATACATTCCCATTGTCTTAAATTTCTAAGATGATGCTCATCTATTATGAAGAAGAAAACAGTCTACTTGAGAACTTAGGTCACACCACATCTCCTTCTGGAAGTCTTCCTTCATCCTTCCTGTAAGCTGCCTCCCATCAGCTTATTGCCATTCAGTATCTAAGTCACTCTCTATATTTCTTAAAGACAGCAACCCATTCTATCTCCACTGTGACAACAGGAGCCAGCACCATCCCAAGAATTTAATAAGTGCATCATCCCCTGTGGTCCAGATACTACATAGCTCCACAAACATGGCTATGTAGAGCAGTGGTTCTCACTTGATCTGTGGGTCATGATCCCTTTGGAGTCAAAGGGCCCTTTCACAGGGGTTGCATATCAGAAACCCTGCAAATCAGATATTTACATTACAATTCACAACAGTAGCAAAATTACAGTTATGAAGTAGCAACAAAATGATTTTGTGGTTGGGGGTCACCAAGGCATGAGGAACTGTATTAAAGGGTCGAAGCAGTAGGAAGATTAAGAACCACTGACATGGAGTCATGACAACAAGCCTGGGAGGTAGGCATATCCATTGCTGCTTTTAGATCCAGAAACCAAGGCCCAGCAGCTTCCCAAAGGCCATTCAGTGAGCAGAAAGAATGTGTATTCAAATCCCTCTGAATTGCAGGTCCTATGAGGAGGTGCATGGGCTGTTCAGAAAGCTGTGGTCCAGCTGATGGAGAAGAGGGAGGGAAAAAGTGGGTCTTAGTTAGCAGTGTTGAGACAGTGTGTGTGTGTGTGTGTGTGTGTGTGTGTGTGTGTGCCAGTGTGCATATGAATATATGCACAACAAGGGATATAGGCAGCAAGGGATCCTATCATACAAGAGAGACAAGAAAGGGCTGAGAGGGAAGGTGCTGGGAGAAGGGAGAGGAGAGGGCTTCGCTTTGTTTTGGTTTTGGAAGAGAGCATGTCTTTCTATCTTCCCACTTCTTCACTTGACTTTGTCCTCATTTGTTACCTTCTGGAAGCCATGTTGTCAAGATCTCAGGGATTGTTGGGGAAGTCCTGCTACTTAAGGTCAAAGTCTACCACTTTGTTCAGATAGCTCCTCTGAGCTTGGCACAAAATAGAGGGCTCCCTTTTTCCAGCAGGGCTTCCCCTTCTCTGACCTTGTCTGGGGAGCCCAGTTCCCAGTCTTCTATCTGAGGAAGTTAGCCCTTCAGAATAAGTTAAATAACCACATTTTTTTCCTCCCCAAACCAGACGAAAAGAAACAACTGAAGCAGTAAGATTTGATTGAGAAACAGATAACCTGAGAAGACCTTGTTTGTTAGTTTCCTGTGCCTGCTGTAACAAATGACCCGGAGTTGGTGGGTTAAAATAAATAAAACAATAAAAGGTTTTTTTCTCTATCTCTCAGTCTGGAGGTGAGATGTCTAGAATCGGCATTACTGGGCTGAAGCCATGATGTCCACAGGGCCCCAATCCTCAGGAGGGTCTGAGGACAACTTATTTGTTTTCCTCTCCAGTATCATGGCTGTTTGCTTTCCTCAGTTTATGTCTGTATCCTGGCCTTTTCCTCTTCTCTGTGTGACACACTTCCTACTGCCCGCTTCTTATATGGTGCCCCCCCCAGGCAAACTTTTATTGACACCAAGATCCAGAGCTGAGCTATATGGTAAAGTCCTTTCCTATATATGGTAACATTCACAGGTTCTAAGAATTAGGGCCCAGATTTATTTTAGGATGGTTGTTTATTACCACATATTGGGCAAAAGGCTGTGATAGGTAAGCTAAGACCTGTCCTTTGTGGTATGCATGCTGGGGACCAGCTGTGGTTCCTTGTCCTCCATTTCCTCCCTCCAGATCCAGGCACCACTGCTCACCAGGCAGAAGGATGAAGCAGAGTCTAGAGGGGTAGACCCAAGTGGGGTCTGCAGCATCCCGGCCAGGCTGGGGTGAGGAAGGCCTTCTCAAAGGATTTTAGTGCCATCTCTCCAGCTCAAAGTGACTCCTGATGGCATGTGTGTGTGTGTGTGTGTGTGTGTCTGTGTGTGTATGTGTGTGTGTGTGTGTGTGTGTGTGTGTGTGTGTGTGTGTGACTGACAAGGGAGGAGAAGCGAGAAGCCTTTGGAACACTACAGAGTTGGTGATACTGGTGCACCACCTTGGCTTCATTGCTGCAACTGCCCTTGATGGCTAAACCTGAGTTTTCAGTCCAGTGACATTAAGGCAAATTATGGAACTGCTCAGGATGCAAAAATAATGGGGATAAAATTGGTGTTTCTATGAAAGCCCAGTTTTCCCACAGGTGCTTTCATTGTGTGTCCTTGTGGTGTGTGGCTAGTTTTAAGTCAACTTGACATCACCAGAGGGGAGGGACCCTCAGTTGAGAAAGTGCCTCCAGGAGATTGGGCTGGGAGTCATTTTCCTAATTAATGGCTGATGGGGAGGGTCTATCCCATTGTGGGTGGGGCCACCTCTGGATTGGTGGTCCTGGGTTCTATAAGAAGGCAGGTTGATAAGCAGCACCCCTCCATGGCCTCTGCACCAGCTCCTGCCTCCAGGTTCCTGCCTTACTTGAGTTTCCATCCTGACTTCCTTTGATGATGAACTGTGATGCGGAAGTGTAAGCTGAATAAACCCTTCCCTCCCCAAGTTTCTTTTGATCATAGTGTTTCCTTGTAGCAATAGAAACCCTAATTAAGACAGTGGGCAAAACTCCATGAGTCCCCAGGGCTCTGTTGCTTGTCACTGATGGCAACCGCGTTGTTGTCCCTTCCTTTCTGCCATTGCCATTGTTGGCTCGAGACTATGCTTAGTGCCTAGAGAGAGCAGAGGAATATGATACTGAGTAAGAAAGGTCGGCACAGAGATCGCCAGCACCATGGGACTGCACAGAGATCGCCAGCACCATGGGACTGCTGGTGCCATGCAGTTAGGGAGGGCGTTCAGTGACTGCCCCGCTGAGGCTACTGTTATAAAGGAAAACCATATACTACTTCTGTCTTAGTACATGAACCTGTGGCAGGCAGAGACCAGTCCCATCGTGCTGGCTACTCCCAAGCACTGGATCCTCCTGGGTGCTCAGGGTCTGCTATCATTGTCACTAAACTCATGGATAGGAGTTCGGAGAAGGTTCAAGGTCATGGCTTCCTTACAGCGCTCACACACATGGAAGACAGACAGACAGACATGCCAGGACTAACTCCCAGGGGCCTGACTAGACTCTTTTTTACAATCATTGAGGCAGCTGTCCTAGAAGATCAGGTATCACATCAACAAATCCTCGGTGATACTTTGTGATAGCAGCTTTCTGTGGGCCCCAGGACAGCCTGGTCCCCTCATTGTGACAGATCCTTCAGCTTGGTGGTCCCCCTGCAGAATAGAACCCAGGGCTTGGTTCCCTTGCCTTCTGTTCCTTCTGCAGCACACAGCCTGCACACGGGTCCCCCGCCCCCTTCCACAGACAAGGCTCTCTCACGTTCTGTCTTTCTCAGTGAGTCTAGACCAGTGGTTCTCAACCTGGGGCTCGAACCACCCTTTCACAGGGTCATCTGAGACCATCAGAAAACACAGATACATACAGGACAATCATCACAGTAGCAAAATCACAGTTATGAAGTAGCAACAGAAATAATTTTATGGTTGGGGGGGGTCGCCACAACATGAGGCACTGTATTAAAGGGTTGAAGCATTCGGGAAGCTGAAAGTCACTCGTGTAGAAAGACTAATGTGTGTACTGGTAAAGATTGGAAGGATTTGAAATTACCCGGATACCCACAGCCTTAGAGAAATTTAGTAGAAATTAGCAACCTCCTTCAGCTCCTTCAGTCCTTTCTCTAACTCCTCCATTGGAGACCCCATGCTAAGTCCAATGGTTGGCTGCAAGCATCGGCATCTGTATTGGTCAGGATCTGGCAGAGCCTCTCAGGAGACAGCTGTATCAGGCTCCTGTCAGCAAGCACTTGTTGGCACCAGCAATGGTGTCTGGGTTTGGTAACTGCCTTTCCTTCAGTCTCTGTTCCATTCTTTGTCCCTGTGTTTCCTTTAGACAGGAGCAATTCTGGATTCAATTCAGGATTAAAATTTTGAAGATGGGTGGGGACCCCATCCCTCAACCAGGGAGGGGGCATACCTAACCTCTGGATATGGTCTCAATAGGTTCTCCCTCCCCTTTCTGGGGTATTTCAGCTAATGTCATCCCCGTGGGGTCCTGGGAGGCTCTTGCTTTCCTCGCATCTGAGACTTTCTGGTTGCCACCCATAGTTCCCCATCTCCATTGCTACACACCTCTGTTCAATTTCCTGACCCTCATCTCCTCCATCTCCTCCCATACCTGATTCAGCTCCTCCTTTTCCCTCCTCTTCTTCCTTTCTGCCCAAATTCCTCCCACCATCTACTTCCCTTGATTATATTGTTCCCCTTCTAAGTAGGACTGAAGCATTCACTCTTTGGTCTTCCTTCCTCTTGAGTTTCATGTGGTCCATGAGTTGTATCATGGGTATTCCACACTCTTGGCCTAATATCCACCTATCAGTGAGTACATACCATGTGTTTTCTTTTGTGGCTGAGTTACCTCACTCAGGATGATATTTTCTAGATCCATCCATTCGCCTGTGAATTTTGTGAAGTCATTGTTTTTATTTTTTTAAAGCTTTATTTATTTTATGTATATGAGTACACTGTTGCTGTCTTCAGACACACCAGAAGAGTGTGTCAGAAATGATTACGGATGGTTGTGAGCCACCATGTGGTTGCTGGGAATTGAACTCAGGACCTCTGGAAGAGCAGTCACTGCTTTTAACCATTGAGCTATCTCTCCAGCTCAAAGTCATTGTTTTTAATAGCTGAGTAGTATTCCATTGTGTAAATGTACCACATTTTCTGTATCCATTCCTCTGTTAAGGGACATCTGGGTTGTTTTCAGTTTCTGGCTATTAGAAATAAGGCTGCTATGAACATAGTGGAGCATATGTCCTTGTTATAGGTTGGAGCATCTTTTGGATATATGTCCAGGAGTGGTGTAGCTGGGTCCTCAGGTAGAACTATTTCCAGTTTTCTGAGGAACTGCCAGATTGATTTCCAGAGTGCTTGTACCAGCTTGCAATCCCACCAACAATGGAAGAGTTTTCCTCTTTCTCCACATCCTCACCAGCATCTGCTGTCACCTGAGTTTTTGATCTTGGCCATTTTGACTGGTGTGAGGTGCAATCTCAGGGTCATTTTAGATTTTTCCTTTGATGAGTCACATTTTTTTCCTTTACATTCACTTCCACTTTGTTCCCAAACCATTTCTAAGTTGGACAGAAAGAAGAAAGAATCCATCACCCACATTTGGAAACAGTGGAACTAGAGGAGTTTATTGTAAAATAACAATGAATTGTTTGTGTTTGCTATATATAAAATAACGATGAATTGTTTGTGTTTGCTATATATCTTTCAACTGAGGTCTTTAGATGCTAGGAAGCCAAGCACAGAACAATATTTAATCAGCATTGTCTAATTTCTAAATAGCCTTGTTTCCAGTCTTGCTTTTTTTTTTCAAAAATTATTTATTTTTAATATGACATTAAATTGCGTGTATTTAAATCACACAACATTACATTAGTCATCATTGCTGTAATAAACTACCTAGGGGAATTAGCCTAATAAAGAAAAAGCGCTTACTTTTTTCCAGTTTTAGAAGTTCAAGGACTTAGTGGCTGCATCTCCTCAGACTTAGTGACTCTCAGAAACGTGACATCATGGCGGATGACAAGGTGGGAACCTGGACAGGAGCAACAGATTGCAGCTGGATGCAGGAAGCAGAGCTGAGTGAAGATAAACTCAGCTTTCCTAGCAACTCTCTCCTCAGCATCAGAATCGCCAGCCAAGGGACTTCATGAGAGCCACTGCACATGCCACCAAGGACCCGCCACTGAGCTCCACCTCTTAAAGGTCCCACCCTCCCCTTACATCATCACCTGGAGGCACAACACCTCACCTGATCCTATTGACTCTTGGAAACAAGTCACAAATAAACCCTGACATGTAAGCCTCTCAGTATTCTTGGGGCACCCTAGAAATCAAAATCCACAAACACTCAAGTCCTCTTGTGTAAAATCACATAGCAGTTGTATATCTGGTGCATATTTTATTCTTTCAGGGAGTAGGATCTTAAGTACCCTAGGCTGGCCTCAAGCCCTCTATGTAGCTGAGGATGACCTTGAACTCCCACTTTTCACTTTACACTTCTGAGTGCTGGGATGCTAGGCTTGTGCACCATGCACCATTTGTGTGGGATCGAACCCAGGGCTTCCTGCATACTATGTTAGCACTCTATCAGCTGAGCTATATTCTCCATCTAAGTTTTAGGGTAGTTATTTGTTTGTTTGCTGTTAAAAGTTGTTACGTAGAGTGCTAGATTTCATTAAGGCATTTTCATACATAGGTGTCATATTTTATTCTTATTGCCCCCTCCACTTCCTGCCTTCCCTCATCTCCCCCACCCCACGTCTTGCTCTTACTGACCTCTTTGCTCACCTCCCTGTATACTTTAAATCATCTCTAGATTACTTATCCTACCCAACACAGTATAACACTGTACACATGGATGTTACATTAGATTGCTTATGGAATAACCACCCAACAAAGTAAGTCTCCAGAATGCTCAGTGTGGGCACATTCCATACCCACTGTCTTTAACCCACCCCACAGTTGGATATAGAATCCTCAGATACTGTGTACAGTTGACTATACACAGTATTGGTCCATGTAATTAACAATGCATTGCATCCATAGCTATAAACTTGTGATATGAACATTTAATATGCACTCCCCTATTGCAGTGGTTCTCAACCTTCCTAATGCTGGGACCTTTTAATACAGGCCTTCATGTCGTGGCAACCCCCAACCATAAACTTATTTTCATTGCTTCTTCATAACTGTAATCTTGTAACTGCTATGGATCATACCATAAATGTCTGTGTTTTCTGCTGTTCTTAGGCAGTTCTTCACAGACAGGGGTCTGTTTGTGAAAGGGCTTAGTCATTTGAGAACTACTGTCCTACTTTTTTCAGATATACAATACATCAGCATGAGCCACAGTCGCTGCGATGTGCACTAACTGACCTTGGGAGCCTTCCTTCTCCCTCTCCCACTGTGAGCATGCATCCCTTGACTAACCCCTCCGCTCCCTCTCCCTTTCTTGTTCTCTGCGGATGTCCATGCTTCTAGGCTGGATGCCTGGCCCCTGGCTCCTTTCTGAGAGATGACTCTGTTGAAAGGTTTCTAGTCTTGGAGCTCCTCACACCCAGTCTCATAAACACAGAAAGAGCTGGCCAGAAAACACTGGGTGATCCTGGGGGGGGGGGCAAAACCTCCTCCCCCACATTCATTTGCCTAATTTGGGTTAAATTTAGCAGACTTCAGGAGGCATCTGACTTTTTCCCAGGAGAGCCACGCTTTTG
>NW_022196905.1:186675443-186700115 GCF_008632895.1 Mastomys coucha | reverse complement strand
AAAAAAAGAGGAGGAGGAGGAGGGGGCGCGAAGTCCGAGCTCCCGTTTATCCATTCAAGTTAGCTAATTTAGACTATCAGGGTTCCTGTTTAATCCCCTTGTATGCCAGTGAATATACGGAGGCCGACGACCCCTAAGAGAGCACGCGACTGGCCGAGCAACCTGCAAGAAGGTGCGGGTCCTGCCCAATCTGGCGTGAAGTAGACCTAAAAACAAAACAAACAAACAAAACAAAAAACTGTAAGCAAAACTGGGGCACCCAAAAATGCTCGGTGCAAACCGATTCCACGCCCTCCAGGCACCGGAAGGTTGGCGCCTGCTTTCCAGAGGTTCTGCGTCTCAGGTCTGGCTTTGCGCCCTGGAGCTTCCTAGGCGCTGCCCGCAAGCAGGGACCCACTTTACCAACCACTGGCAAGGGTCTGGCACTCCTCAAAGGGATAAACCTCGGGCCTGCTGCTGTTGAGCAGGGTAGAGAGAATTTACTCCGCGGTGTGGGGCAAAAGGACTAAGGAGACACTTGAAGGGAGGTTTCTCTTGGTTCCAGATGAGAAAGATTGGGAACAGACGAGAACTTGGTGACTCTGGAATAAGTCATAAAGCAAAGGTCATTTTTATTGTTTTTATATACAGGAAAGCTCACCCCCTAGAGCCCCCTACAGCACACTGCCCAGAGGCAGCAAATGAGAGGTTGGTGGGTGGAGGCCTGGGGCTGTGGAGCAAGCTCAAGGCTAAGGCGCAGCGGGCAGAGAAGAGCTCCCAGGAACAACCACCCCCTCCTTCTCTTTGGGCCTGTCCAGCAAATTTCCTTCTGGGTTTCTGTACGTTTCTTCCCTCCCTCCTCCTCTTCCCCCGATATTTCGCTTTCTAAAACCATAAAAAAGAGATCAAATTCCCTAACTTCACGGGGTCCTTTTCAGTGACAAATATTGATGCCCAAAGTGTCTGCGCTCTCCCGCCCCCAAACGTTAAGAAAAGGCGCCCGCGAGAGGGGGACATAAAAAGTTAACAATGCTGTGAAAATATGTTTGCAAAAAATAGACAATCGTTGGATTAAACGTATTCAAGTATGAAATAATGCCTTTTTGTGTCAAAACTTGGGCGATGGGCGGGTACAAAAGTTCCCTGTGGCAGCTACTTGCTCCCTTTGTGAGCTGTGCGCTTTGGCGTCTCCACTTGGGCGCATTACCCAGAGCCCTCTAAGCGCGATTGTTTCTCCCTTTCTAATGACATTTACCGGATCAAAACATGCTGTTAATTCGATCAGAAGGCTTCACCCTCCCTGACAAAGCCACAATAATTTCTCCTGAAGTTTGTTAAATTGACCAAAATTAGGCAAATGAATAGGGGTCTGTAGGCGCCCCCTCATGCAGGTGACGGCGCATAATGCTCGCCTGGGCCAGCTGCATTCCCCCTTTTCTTCTCGGCCCACTCTTCTCTGTGTTGCTCCTCAATCCTCCCCCCCTCGCACGCACACACACACACACACACACACACACACACACACACACACACACGCCTGTCTCTCCTCCACCCCACCCTTGGCATTATTAAAATTTAGCCCAATGAAACTATTCATACTTTTCAATGGACATTTTCCTATAGGATAATAGGCTACAAATTGAGCCTCTTCCCCCCGCGAAGAGAGAGCCGGGGGCGGGGGGGGGGAGAAAAGAAAGCAGACGACTTGGTCAGGGACTAGGGGAGGGAGAGTCGCGTGCCAAAGGCCCGCGGGAGGGGCGAAGCGAGGCGGGAGCCTCGTGTGCCAGCCGCAGCCCCACACCTGCCGGGATGTCCGGACAAATAAAGCGGTGTAAACAAAAAGGGGGGAGACGGACGTGTCACCAAGTCGTGTGAGAAAAGCCTGGGAACAAACGGGGCGCCTCTGTCTCCAGGAGCTCGCCCTTGAACCCGGCGGAACAGCCTATTAAAGGCTTACTTAATTACTTTAATGACTCTGGACAGGCTTTAAAACGCACTCGGCGCTGGGACCGCGGGCTTGCTGGGATTTGTAAACAGGCGATCGTGTGAGACTCAGCGGTGGGACGAAAGGAAGCGACACTGTTTTGTGAGGTTCCTCGCCCCCCGGTGCCCGCAGCCACTGCGCCCCTGCGCTCTGCGCCGGCTAAGAGTGCAGGCGCTCGCTCATCCCCCGGCTCCAGTTTCTCGCCTCCTCTTCCCGAGGTGCCTGTTGCCATGCAAATGTTATTCCTCGACGGATCACGTGTCCTTTGAAGAGCCACGTGGATTAACAAAGCTGATCTGCCCCCACCTCGCCCCCCTCGGCTGCTAAATTTTTTTTTCTTAACTTCTTTAAAACTGACCTTGAATGCGTACAAGCTCCAAACGCAGAACCCCTAATCCTATGGAATAATTCAACTCGTGAGAATGCACTTGCAGTCCTAGATGGCTGCTTTATAAAGGGAGCCCCCTCCGACCTGGGAGGCTGCAGTCTACCTGGAACACTTGAAGAGGCACACGAGGTGGAACGTGGACGAGTGCCTCGCGCCAAGGCCTTTGCCGAGGGCGCGCGCTCACACCAGAATGTCTGACAGGCTCAAAGAACGCAAAGTGAGTTAGATCCTTGCGCTCTGGTGGTGGAAGAGTGTGACTCGCCAACTAACCTGACAGCTGGCTGGATAGGTGACTAAGACATGCCACCAAGGACTTTGAGTGTGGAGAAATCCAAAGTGGTTTGGAAAGGGGACAGAGACAGAGAGCCCTTGATTGGGGAGAGCTCATGCTGGGAGGCTGGTGGCCACGTCCCAGAGCCCTGGCACTTAGCTTGGTGGTGGTAGGAATGTGTTGGGAAGCCGAAAGGCAGGCGCTCCAGCCTGGGCTCCAGGGACACAGAGCTCTCTTGGTCTAGTATGGCGGGGCAGGGGTCTCTTCGGGTTGGAGAATTGATGAACCTTTGTAGCCCACAGCCTTGGATGACTCCTTGGGCAAAGCCATCTTAAATGTCAAACTTTCTGTTTACAGAGAACTCCGGTTTCTCATAAAGTGATAGAAAAGCGAAGGAGGGACCGAATTAACCGCTGCTTGAATGAGCTGGGCAAGACAGTCCCCATGGCCCTGGCGAAACAGGTAACGTTTGAGGTGCTGGGCACTCCCCCACTCACTCAGCCCCAAGGTTTCTGCGGGACGCTGCTGGCCTTAAGAGAACTCGCTCCGCTTGGGGGACTTGAGCAGCAGTAGCCTCTCTGGCGCCAGCATCTTCTTGGCTCTGCAGAGGACAGAGAGCATGCGCGGGGGTCTGCTGTGGGAGGGCCGCGGCTAGGTTGCTGTCTTCTTCCGTAGAGTTCCGGGAAGCTGGAGAAGGCGGAGATCCTGGAGATGACAGTTCAGTACCTCCGAGCTCTGCATTCGGCGGATTTTCCCCGGGGAAGGGAAAAAGGTGGGCAAAGGAAACCTGACCGGGGAGCATGTGCCATGCGGGGACCTGGGGTCTGAGAAAGTAGGAAAATCTTGGAGCGGGAAGCCGCCAGAGCTTCACTTGGCTCCTGAAAATGTACCTGCTGGGTGCCATGGACAAGCATCTAAAGATGCAGATCACGGGTGGGGTGGGGTGGGGGTGGGGTGGCGGGGTAAGGGATGTAGTCAGGCTCTTAGGGAGACAAGATCACTTCGTCTCCTATTTCCAGACTTCGGAGTGCCAGCTTCCAATGAGAATCCAGCCCAAGCCCTATAAAGATGCCTGGCACCGTTCTAGGAGGGCGTGCGCCTGTTCTCTTTTCTTTCCTTCTTCCTACCATTTATGTCATTTGGATTTTGATTTTTGCCACCCCAGCAGAGCTTTTAGCAGAGTTTGCCAACTACTTCCACTACGGTTACCACGAGTGCATGAAGAACCTGGTGCACTACCTCACCACCGTGGAGCGGATGGAGACCAAAGACACCAAGTACGCGCGCATCCTCGCCTTCTTGCAATCCAAGGCCCGCCTGGGCGCAGAGCCCACCTTCCCGTCGCTCTCGCTCCCAGAGCCGGATTTCTCCTATCAGCTGCATCCAGCCGGCCCAGAGTTCCCGGTCCACAGCCCGAGCGAAACCACAGTGTTCCCGCAGGGGGCTACCCCAGGGTCATTCCCTTGGCCTCCTGGAGCGGCCCGCAGCCCAGCACTGCCTTACTTGTCCAGCGCGACCGTACCTCTCCCCAGCCCCGCACAGCAGCACAGCCCCTTCTTGGCTCCGATGCAGGGCCTGGACCGGCATTACCTCAATCTGATCGGCCACGGTCACCCCAACGCCCTGAACCTGCACACGCCCCAGCACCCTCCGGTGCTCTGATACTCACTCACTGCCTAGATTACTTTGGTTTGGTGGCGACTTGAGACGATGTATATATATATGTTGTACATGTGTAAATAGTGTGCTAGCAAGAACTGTATGGGAGGGCTGGTGAGATGGCTCAGCGGGGAAGAGCACCGACTGCTCTTCGGAAGGTCATGAGTTCAAATACCAGCAACCACATGGTGGCTCACAACCACCCTTAATGAAATCTGACACCCTCTTCTGGTGTCTGTAGACAGCTACAGTATACTTACATAATAAAAAAAAAAAAAAAAAAAAAAAAAAAAAAAAAAAAAAAAAAAAAAAAAAAAAAAAAAAAAAAAAAGAAGAACTGTATGGGAGAGCGTCAGGAGCGAATTAGCCTTCGGAAGGACCCCCCCAACCAATAAATATTTCGCGCTGAAGACCAATAAATATTTTGTGCTAAAGAAATTGAGTTCTTTGTATTCTTTTGCTCACCCACAAACCATACACTCTAAATGTCTTACAAGGAATCCTAAGGCTGCTAAGAGCCCAGGTGAGGGCATTCAGGAATTTAGCTGAGGGCAGAGGTGTCTCTTAGGGATAGGAGACTAGACTCCTGGGGTGCTGAAGCCCGCACCTTCCTCTCTTGTATCCTATCCCAGCCCTTTGCTTCTGAGATGTGCGGAAGTCTGGAACCTGGCCTTAGGTTCCCAGAAAATGCAACTCAAAAAAAACCAACCCCAAGATGGTTTGAGCCCTCTTTAACCAGCTGGGACCTGGAGGCCCCTCCTGCTTCTCACTGGTTTGGGAAAGCTCAAAGCTCAGGCCAGGCGGGCCTAATGAATAGCTGAGGTCACAGCCTCAATATGTCTCTGTTTAAAAATAAATAAATAACGCCGGGCGGTGGTGGCGCACGCCTTTAATCCTAGCACTTGGGAGGCAGAGGCAGGCGGATTTCCGAGTTCGAGGCTAGCCTGGTCTACAGAGTGAGTACCGGGACAGCCGGGGCTACAGAGAGAAACCCTGTCTCAAAAAACAAAAACAAAAATAAATAAATAAATAAAATAAAAATAAAAATAAATAAATAAATAAATAAATAAAATAAGTGTGTGGCGCAAGTAACATTCTAAGGTGACTTAGAAACAGTTTTTTTCTTTCTTCGGATGACACAACGCTGGACATCAGAGGGGCCCCAGACTTCCTTTTACGCACAAATCAACCCCTCTGCAAGGCTCTAGGCGACCCTGGCAGATGCCAGCGCATATCTGATTGGAAGATTTGTGACCCCCTCCCCCAGGAACTCCCCACTGATTCTGACCCTAGATCTAAAAGCTGGGTCCTCTGTAGGAGTTCTTAGGTCTGTGGAGGAAGGTTCAGCTCCTCTCTAGGATGAAAGTTTGCTGTGAAGAGTATGGTGAGGAAGGTTGTGTCTAGGGAGGGCATGGCTGGTGATTTTTCACGCATTTACAGTTTTCAGGAGACTGATTTTTCAAGGGATCGTGGTTTTCGCTTCCAGAGGGCGAGGGCTTTGCCCACGACATAATGATACGTTTAAACTAGTAGACCACATTCCCGCTTTTTTTCTAAAATCCAAACAACAAAATGGACTTCCATGCTCTGTTAATATCAACAGGTAAAATAAAGCATCTAACTGGGTGAAATAGTGGAAATTGATTTTTTTTCACCATTACTTTTTTTCCCCTTTGAATGTTGGTCCTGTTAAAATTGGTGCCCTTTAAACAAGTAATTTGATATTATGTAGTATTGTTTTTCGATTTCTAAAAGTCATTTAACTGAAGAAGGGCAAGGTGACTTTTCTCCCTGATTAGTTGGAGAACAGTAAATTGACTTATTCCCTCTGGAAGACAGGGTTTAAGAGAGCCCTGACCTACTCTATTTACCAAGGTCAAGGAATGGGATGACCTGCAATTTGTAAACTATCAAACTTCATTACACAAAGGCAAACAAACAAAGCCTTTCATTACATGACCCATGCCGCATAACTTGTGACATAAAAATAATGTGTGTGTGTGTGTGTGTGTGTGTGTGTGTGTGTGTGTAGGGAACCTGTTTTTAGTAAGGATCTTGCATACAAGAGATTTTTTAAGTGATTCATCTATGACATATGAACCATCTTCTTCCTTTTGAGCCGGTAAGAGCTGGAGTGTGCACACTCATAGGGAAAGAGCAGGCCTCCCTGGGCAGCAAATGCACACAGGGTGATATGGGATAAAAACAAATTATGCAAAAATACGAGAATGGATGGTGCCTATTATTGCAGCACATGTCTTACACCCATTTTCAACAGTGCTGAATACGGAATATGAAGAAGGTCTTTCAAATGCCCCCCCACCCCGCCTCCAGCATTAAGCCGCTCTGAATTTCCCTTGGCAGTGAAGCATTAAAGATATAGTGTTACCCTGGAAATATAAATTATTAATATATTCAACATTTTTGTCACTTCTCAACTGTTAACCAAATTAGACAAAACTTTCTTTTGCTAAGTAGATTTTCTCTTTAGGCTTAGCTTTGGGAGTGTCATAGGGCCACCGCAGTTTTAAAAAGAGAGAGAGAGTCATTTACATATAATTTTGCAAACTTCCACTGGTCCATGACAGTCTTTGTCTCAAATGTTGGTATTCGAGATTTTTTTCTTTCCTTCTTATTTAACTGTGGAGGATAAAAGCCTGCTTTGGATTTACAATGACTTTAGGATAAAAGTCTCTCTCTCTCTCTCTCTCTCTCTCTCTCTCTCTCTCTCTGTGTGTGTGTGTGTGTGTGTGTTGTCTTTTTTTTTTTTTTTTCTGAAAATTTCATGCAAAGTCCCAGTTCTTTATGCTTCTCCAAAAGTCAATTGTGGAATATTACATCTTTGCAATAGATTGGAAACATCACTACAACATAGAATGAATTCCCCTTGTGTGGTGACTTTAGGGAGCTCTATCACACTTCTTTTTCTGATCACATACTCCCCCCCTAGCTTCTACACTGCAGACCCACCCCCTTCCAACTCTACCCCCCTCTGTCTGAGTTTCTTAGCTCAATCCTTCTACTCTTTCTTTAAGTAAGTTGTATAGTAATCATTTCCAAGAGAGGCCCAACCAGACCCAGAAATAACAAAAAACAAAAACCCCGTGGGTTTGGTTGGAGGTAAGCCATTGTGACGCCTCTGAAAGGGGGAACCTCTTGTTCCTTGGGCTTCATCCTTGAGTGGGCAAGAATAAACATAATCATCCCCATGAAATCAAAGGTTTTTTTCTCCAGAGGCTGGAGGAACAAAGCTCGTGGCTGGTGCTTTGGGCGGTCCCGTGGCTGTGAAGGCGCCCCAGCCACCCCACAGAAAGGGTGGTAAATACAGAGTTCACTTGTGCTTCCAAGCATTATTGAACAAAGACAGCCCCATGTATAGTGCAGGAGCCCCTCTAGTCTGGGCTGCTGGATGCCAGGAAAGAAAGGTGGAGGAAGTGGCCTCAAAGATAGGGACTTCTCTTGTTTGGGTTTTGAATGAGTGAGATGATGAAGTATATAGCAAGCCAAAATTAAAAAATAAATAAATAAATAGTAAGTTAGCCAGTTGATAGGTGATAGAACATAGATAAATAGATGGATGGATGGATGGATGAATAGATGGATGCATGGATGGATGGATGGATAGATAGATAGATAGATAGCATAACATTATTAACTGAGGTACTCACAACAACTAGGGAAACTGATAGAGAATTCTTAGAAACTGGTAATGGATGTCTATACAGAGTCGCACACCAAGAATACAGTGTGTGTGAATCTTCCATGCATCAGGAGCTTGACTGATATTTGTGGAATGACTGAAGGAATGAACTGCCTGGTAGAGGTGAATCTCTTAGCATTCTGAATCAGAGCCTCTCAAATGTCTCCCTTGTACATCCATCTAGGCATCTGCGGAATAATCTACATGCACGCTGAAGGTCATCAGAGAGGGCAAACAATTACTCTGCTTTTTTTTTTTTTCCTACCTGTGTTCTGACAGGAGGAGACGATGCCTGTCTTGCTTGGTTAAGGTAGTTAGCTCTTCCTGTAAGCTTAGGTATCAGCACAGATAGCAGCTCGGGGACTCAGGTTTGGAACCAGCCTCCTGGGATCCTGTCCTCTTGTGTGGAACAGCTACGAGGCTGAACTGACCCTGACTTGGCCCTTATTTCTGCTCCGTTAGGTACTCGGAGGCTACTGTCTGGAGCCAGTCTCTAAATGTACACAGCGCTATGGCTTCAGTAGGATGCTTAGGCTGTGTGTGTGTGCTGCCTAGTCTGTGGCATGGAATACCCAATATGCATCTCTCATCATGTTGCTGTTATAACTTGAATCTGAAATGTAGTCCACACACCCAGTCCTCAGCCTGAGTTACCATTTTTATTTTGGAAGGCTGTGGAACCTTTCAGAGATGGGCTCAGCTGAAGGAGGTGGGTTACTGGGGGGCGGGTTTTTAGGATATGGCAACCTCCCCTACTCGTTATCTTGCACTCTGTTTCCCAGTCTACCATGATGTGAACAGCTCCAGCCACACACTCCCATGGTTGTGACTCAGGCCCCTCTGCCACTCTCCTGCCACGCCGTGTTGAGCCCTCTGCAACAGTGCGCTGAACTAAATCTTACCCCTCTTAAGTTGCTTCTGCCCTCTATGGTGGCCACAGGGACACAAAGGGAACTAACGTGATTGCTGCCAAGATTGAGAGGGTCAGTATATACAAAATGCCCTAGACAGCATTGAAGATGTAGTAGACATTCAATAAATGTTAGCTATTGCTGCTGGCTTTTCCACCTGCGCCCCTGTACCTGAATAAAAACTCAAAGGTTTAATATTACTTACAAATGCTTAGGCTATAAGCTAGGCTGGTTTCCCAACTAACTCTTTAAAAGAAAAAAAGATTTATGTATTTCTTTTATGTGTATAAGTGCACTGTAGCTGTCTTCAGACACACCAGAAGAGGGCATCCGACCATTACAGATGGTTGTGAGCCACCATGTGGTTGCTAGGAACTGAACTCAGGACCTTTGGAAGAGCAGTCAGTGCTCATAACTGCTGAGCCATCTCTCCAGCTCCCCCAACTAACTCTTACTTTATTATCCCTTTTATTGTAACCTGAGTTCAGCTATGTGTCTGGTTTCTTCTTTCTGTCTTCTTGCCTTCCATTCTGCCTCCTGGTTGAAATTTCCCTCCTGACTCTCGGCCAGAAGTCCCAGCTTGAAGTCTCACCTTCCAATCCAGCCTCAGTTTATTGGCCATTAGATTTTTGTGACAGGTGATTCTTCTGCACAGAACACAGAAGACTGTCCCTACAGATGGCCAATACTAGCCTCTTTTCTCTTTCTCCCTCCCTCCAAAAGAATCAGAACCCTAGGGTAACCTCAAACTAGCTAACAAAAGTTCTGGACAAATAGTGGAATAAGTCTTTAGCCCCCTGCTGTTTCTTTAACAAACCTTTTCTTTGTTTAGGAAAACCTACGGTAGGAATCTGTAAATCTACCTCATAAACAATCTTTGGGCTATGGTTGTGCACAAGTTCTAAAGGGCTAAAGTTCTCCTTTCAGCAAGAATTGGTAAAAGCTGCTAGCAAATTTAGAGTGCCATTTCTCATCCCTTAAAAATATTTTTTTTTCCTGCCAGGCAGTGGTGGCACACACCTTTAGTCCCAGCACTTGGGAGGCAGAGACAGGCGGATTTCTGAATTCCAGGCCAGCCTGGTCTATAGAGTGAGTTCCAGGACAACCAGGGCTACATAGAGAAACCTTGTCTCAAAAAAAAAAAAAAAAACTTAAAAAAAAAAAAGACTATTTTTTTCTGCTGGATGTGGTGACATGCTACACCCATTCACTCAGAGGCAGAGACAAGTCAATTTCTGAGTTGGAGGCCAGCCTGGTCTACAGAACAAGTTCCAGGACATCCAGGGCTACACAAAGAAACCTTATTTCAAAATTTTTTTTCTCCATGTTTCTTACATATTTTATACGTAAAATTCTACATGAGGTTGGAGAGATGGCTTAGTGGGTAAATGTACTGACTGCTCTTCCAGAGGTCCTGAGTTCAATTCCCAGCAACCATGGTGGCTCACAACCGTCTGTAATGGGATTTGATGCCCTCTTTTGGTGTGTCTGAAGACAAAAACAGTGTACTGGCATACATAAAATAACTAAATAAATTTTTTAAAAAAATTCTACATGAATACAGAATATTGTGTGGCATCTCAATAAATGTGTACATTGTATAAATGATTAGTCATGGTAGTTGATATGGCCATCATTTTAAGCATTTATATTTTTAAAGATTGTTTTTAAAGAGTTATTATTTATTTATTTTATGTATAAGAGTACACTGTTGCTGTCTTCAGACATACCAGAAGAGGGCATCAGATCCCATTACAGATGGTTCTGAGCCACCACGTGGTTGCTGGGAATTGAACTCAGAACCTTTGGAAGAGCAGTCGGTGCTCTTAACCAGAGTCATCTCTCCAGCCCCTTTTAAATATTTTTGATTGATACATAGTAATTTACATATCTATGTTCATAAATGTGACATTTTGAATACACCTATGCGGTGCATAACTATGAAGAGCGAATGAAGTCCTGAGCAAATGTGTATTATTTGCAAGAGCACAGCCATGTCAAGGTCTACCACGTCTCAGACCGGCCTTCCCCTGGTCCACGTACAGACCTTGAGGGACCATTGACCTTTAGCTAAAACCAGTAACTTTGGTAACTATCAGCTACAGTTTCCTCTGCTCAGACAACTGCAACCTGAGACCTCCTACTGAGACCAGCTAACAGGACTCAGCTATAAACAATCAATTTAGCGGTTTATAAGCAACAGTAGATAGTAAACATACGGGGTTTTCCAGGCTGCTGGTGGGGGTCCATCAGAGCGCAGAGCCCACCTAATCTTGGTAGGAGCAGTCTCTGCAGGGGAGGAATCTTCAGGCAGTAAATGTCCAGGAGGAAAAAGCTATGGCGGACATTTTGTACCCAGTCACCATCCACACACAGATCCATAGGAGGCTCCCCCTGAGCCTTAGCTGAGAAAGGTTTTGCCACTTTTGTGTGTATGAGGCAAGTGATCCTTGGCAAGGCCACGCCCATGTGAAGCAATAAACATCTCCACTGGACTTCATTTGTTTCCTATAGCTGCTCGTATTAGGGGTCAATCTACCTCCAGCCAAGCAAATATTCTTTCCTAGGCAGGGTACAATACTGTAGTTTCTACTGTGCCTTTAATGAATATATAAATTTGATTCTGAAATGAATCACTTCAAGCCCACTGTCCCCATTTGTTGAATTTCTTCCCATACCAAATCACTAAATGGGCATTTTTTTGGGGGGGGGAATCTCTTCCTAACACTTTTATCTAGATCTAAAATGATTCTGAGCACAGAGGAGGAAATGAGTTTTATATATTGGGTCAGTGTAAACCAGAAACTATAGTTTTTACAGCTAAGATTAGAGATCTACCTCCAGGCTTGTGTGCCCTGAGCAATAGAGGCTTCGGAGAGCCGTGTGTGTGTGTGTGTGTGTGTGTGTGTGTGTGTGTGTGTGTGTCCACATGCAGGTTTTCAGTTAATGTATACATGGACAGAAACGCTGGAGACAGAGGAAACAGTCACCCACTGAAAACAATAGCTGGGTTGGGTTTAAGAGTCATAGAAGAGACCAGAAGAACCAGCTAAGAGCAACAGGCATTACTGTGGAGACACATCTGCATGGCACAAATGCTTTCTGAAGAGGCCTTGGTAGAGCTGAGAGTAAGGAGGAGCCAACACCCTCTGAGACGGTCTCAACACCTCCCCAACCCAGCATATTGTTTGGGGCGGTCGGACATCATCAGTTCATTTATCTCACAAGAGCCCTTGCAGTGGATTTTATTACCTGCGCTTTGCTGCTGATGGCTAACTCGGAGAGCTGCTCTAAAGATGATGAGTATTTCATGGAAGAGTTTTAATTTCAACTAGGGTCTGTTGCTTGCCCGTTCACTGGGCTTCTTTCTACATCGTATGTGCGCACGTTCTTGGTTATTTTTTTTTTTTAATATAGAATCTTCTTTATGCTGTGTTAAACTGTGGTTTGCCATGACTTCAACATGGGACAGCTGAATCTCAGTGTACACACAATATAAAATGCAATCTCTTGGTATTTTGTATTTGAACATACTATGTAAAACTACAACAACAACAACAACAACAACAACAACAACACACATATACGAATTTCTAAACTTGAAAACAAATGGCAGGGACCATCTACAGGAGTGGGAATAACCCAGAACTGAGCCACATATGAAAGGCCTTTAGGCAACCATTAAAATCAATCTTTATCAAACTCATGTTTGACTTGGAAATGACTAATAATGATTTTAGGAATGTAGATTATGCATGCCTAACAATAAAGATCAGACATAAAGCAAATTGCAGCACCGAATTGTAGGGTAAGATCGCATGGTAGACAAGTGAATCAAGGTAATAAATTCCTAAGAAGTCAACACTCAAGGGCTGGCGATGTAGGCCGGTTGTTAGAGTTCTTGTGCAGAGTCCTGGATTTGATCCCCACCAGTGCATAAAAACCAGGTCTGGTGGGCACACTACACTGCCCTAATCCCAGCCCTCTGGAGATGGTGACGGGAAGCTTAGAAATTCAGGGCCATCCTGGGCTAATGAGACCATGTTTCAAAAAAGACTTAGATGCTTAAACATGGAATCTTTTATTATTCAAACTAAAGGAAGACTTAGAAAACCTCGGAGCAAATAAAACAGAAGGTTGCTCCTTCTGCATAGCCTGATCCCAACCGCAACCCCCTCTCCTAAGTACGTACCCTACCTTTGGTTCATAGTAATCTTTTTCCTGTGCTGAAAAATTATTTTAGCATTCAAATGAATCTTTGATATATAATTTAGTTTTTTGTCTCCCTCATTCAGAAACATGTGCTGTCTTTTTGGTCAGCTTTCACCCAAGTCACCTGTCCCTTCCTTCCTTTGTGACATTACTTTATTACATCCACTGTTCTCCTGCCTTTTTATTCTCTAGAGAGCAATTTGTGTCCAGTAAATGCTCACCTGCATTAAAAAACAAACAAACAAACAAACAAAAAAACAGTGGTCATGTCCTTCCACTGTTAGCGTTTGTATTGTAGGTCCATGACAATTTTATGTATGAGCTAAAACAAATGAGGAAATTTGTTAAAGTCTTAGGAATGAAGAATTTGGTGTGAGAAAAATAGATACAATTACAAGAGTGTTAAGAAACAGTATAACATTCAATGTTAAACATCAAATAGACACTGAAGAAGCAGATGTCCACTTTTGAAGCACTTTTTATACCTAAGATGTGTCCTTTCTGCCACTAGATATCAATAAGCATGATTCCACTTTCCAGCTCCATAAACTTGACTGTCCTGGGTACTTAAGTGGATCCATCAATATTTTCTTTTTGACAACTGGTGTGTTATCTTCAAACTTCCTCTAGGTGTTAATATGTCAGAATTTACTTCCCTTTAAGGCCGAATAATAATTTCCATGTCATGTATATTATACATTGTGTACATTTAGCCCTCTACTGAAAGAGGAATTGATTGAACGTCATGGTGGCTAATGCTGCAGTGAACACAGCTGTAGGAGCAACTTCTCAGATCTCTGCTCTCAGTGATTTTGAGTGTGTGTGCAGAGTGGCGTTGCTGGATCAGATGAGTAATTCTGTGTTTAAGTTTTTGAGGATCCATCCATTCCAGTTTCCACAGGGGCTACACCACATTCTATTCACACCAGCATCCATTTCCTCTCCGTCCTTGTCAACAGACGGACAGTTGTTTTGCCTCCCTCCCTTCCCTTTGGGGTTCCCTTTGGAAATTTTGATAAAATCTCATTTGTTTTAGTTCATCTCCCTTTCTGTAGTTTTAAAAATATTGATTCTAATGTGTGTGGGATCATACCTCATGTAGTTTGGCTTGCACTTCCTCCATGCACATCAATAGTCAATGGATGTTTCCATGTAAATTAGTCATCATTTGTGTATCATTGGAGCTATAGCTATTGATATTTCAAATATCAATGCTCAGCCAGATACCTGAGTTGTAAATGCTTTCTCTAGTCTATCAAATGCTCTCACTCTATTGCTAGTGCCCTTGATACATGAAAGTTTTAATTTTGATAAAATTCCCTTTGCCTATCTTTTTCTTTCATTAATTGGATTTTTAGTGTCACATTTAAGAACTACTTTCATTTCTAACTAACTATATATAGTCATCATATATATATATGTAATTTTAAGATGTTTGAGAAAAATAGAGCAAACACAATATAAATGCTACAATGGAATTATATATAGATAAAACATTTTTCTAACTCTTTACAGAAAAAAATTAACTGATTAAAAACACACCTTCAACATTGCTGTCGGTCCACTTCAGGCCAGGTGAACTTGTTTGACTTCATTCTTTACCAGCAATTTATTTAAGCATTAGTTCAGATAGAACACTGAGATCCCCTCCCCTCGCGTCTGAGTCTATAAACCTATAAACCTGAAGAGCAACGAAGCAATCTGCAGCTTAGACCAAGCAAACCCAGAAGGGATTCTGCAGCACCCTTTGGAACATGTGCTTCTGTGAATTCGAATTGCAGGGACGTGTATAGTCAGCAGAGAAGCAGCAGGGGGCGCTCGTGAGGTTTTGCGTCGCTGTCAGGCATTCTCTCATGTCAGAACACTAAACAGTATAAAGTTAAGGGAGGACCCCAAAGGGAAGGGGGGAAAGGCAAATTAGAAAACGAAAACTATAATGAGAGGAGAAAATTGCTAAGATCGAGTTCGTAATAAAAGCAATACAACTAGTCGCCCACACCCACCAGCCCATCTCTCAGGGATTCTTTTTCTGTTGCTGCTGCTGCTGCTGCTGGTGGTGGTGGTGGTGGTGGTGGTGGTGTGTGTGTGTGTGTGTGTGTGTGTGTGTGTTTAAACACTTGCCTCACCTCCCACATGTAATTCATCCCTTGGTTCCCCAGATCCCATCACTGATCCCCATTCTAAAGTACTTCTCATGTGTTGAACTAGGCTATCTGCTAACTTATTTAAAACGGCTGCATCTACGTTTTCTAAATATGTTTAAAAATAAGAAGTGAAAGTCTTTCAGGGAAACGAAGCTGCAAGTCACAGGAAAGAATATAGAAAATGCAATCCCTGTTCACTGACAGGAGCGATGGGAGGCAGGAGCCACGCTCCTGAATTTCTGAAGCAGTGTGAGAAGTCACGGTAGGTATGGGTGCAGTGATGGAGATGAAAGAGAATTTCCTGTCTGGAAAAAGGCACAGGTGACAGTGTCCTGTTAGCCCTCTTCTACTTGGAACCTCACCCCAGGACCGAGGAATCAACACCTTTCTTAAGAGGCGTCTAAAGACAAGCTCTGGAGCCTGGATCACCCCAGCAGGTACCTGGGCCATTCACCAGGCTACTCTGGGCGTGGCAGGTCTTGTCCTCAGGTGCCGATCCACAAAAATTCAGGAACTACAGCTGAGAGTCGAAAAGCCCATCTCTTGAAGCAGCTGTCACCTCTGCAGGCGAGCTGATTTTAGCATCTGGAAAGTGGGTACATTTGGGAAGGCCACCCAGTTGTCTTACAAACCCCACGAAGTTCAGGGTTTTGTCTTTATTTGTGGTCAGTGTTTCCTCTAGACCACAGATCTCCCCACTTGTTAGTTCAGGATGAACATCGAACCTGTGGCTAGACTGTAATTGTGCAGGGACATGGAAAGTTGGAATAGGCTAGAGATATGAGCACACAGAAATACACTCACAACATGGATTTATGCCTCCAGGTCCTCTGTCGTGACCATTTCTAGGGCATTACAGGCATTCTGCATAGCAAAGTCTGAGTTTTCAATAAATGCCACCAAATGAACATATGCATCAATCATGTGTCAATATGAATTGTGGCGTTCAAGTTTGCTTTTTTAAATGCCTTATTTGTTCTCTCAAACTAGCTCATGATTTATTCTTTATAAAGAGTACATTTAGAGAGGAAATGAAATATTAAGAAAGGTCAGTCAGGATGCTCTTAAAAAAGACTTTAAACAAAGTGAAGTTCTTCATCTCTTTAAAAGGACACAGACATCTTCCTGTGTAAGGTATCAAGCTCATCTTAGGTAAATCTTCAAATTATTTTTCTACTACCTGATAGCTTTTAATAGTCAAATTTTGAAAATTATATTGTTATATTAGGAATGGATAAAGAAGGTTTTGACTTATTTTCTAAGTAACCTGGTTTTAATATATGGCGTCTCAGAAATAGACACAAATGTTGGTTTACGTTTTATAATATACTAGACTTGACTGGGAACCCAGATGTTTGTTACAACTGATGAGATCCTTCTCAAGGGATGATGGAGCAACCGTAACTCGACATGGGAGCTTATGAGGCAGGGAGAGGTTATCCAACTAAGCGTTAAAACAGGGACGGTTACAGCTGAGTGTTATCAGCTCTCTAGGTCTTAATTTACTCTTTAGTAAATAAAATAAGGGGTTTAGCAGATGCACAGTTTGGTCTTCATGTGGACCTGGAACGGGGACTATCCCAACATTGTTGCCTGAATGTGCGGTGGGATATGGTCTTCTAGCTGCTGCCTTGTCTAGCCTCAGTGGGAGAAGATACACCTAGCCTCAGACTTGATGTGTGTGTTTGTGGAATACCCAGGGGGCTCCTACCTGCACAGAGGAGAAGGGGGGGAGGAATAGGGGAAGGAGTGTGAGAGGGGATGACTGATAGGGGGACAGTGAGTGGGATGTAAAGTGAATAAGTAAAAAATAAATAAGAAATTCATTTTTAAAAATAAGGGGTTTAAGTTCCATGACTCTAAATTTAATATCCTGGGACTCTGCTAAGGAAAGCATTCACCTTAGAAACTTTGTTACACCACGTGAAACATAGAAAACACAGTTTAAAGTATCTACGATGATACCTTTTATATTTATTTATTTATTTTCTATTCATCTTGAAGACATGATGTCATTCTGTGAGAGAAGAGCCCCAGAGGCATGGTCCTCAGTTCTGCCTCCCAAGTGTTAGGATTGTGAGCACGCACCACTGTGCTTGTCCCTGTGACCTGAATTTAGAACTGAATATATTATTCTAGGTGGGCTAAGTCTGCTAAAGAAGCTGTAGTGGTGATGGGGGAGCTAGTGGGATTTGAAGTATCCCTTGGTGACAGATAAGCAAGAAGTTAATAAAAACAGGCCATCAGTACATGCCGGAAAAACAGCTCTTAACCGTAAAAGTGTAACACCTATGGGTCAACAGAAGTGTCCTGTTAGCCGGGCGTGGTGGCACATGCCTTTAATCCCAGCACTTGGGAGGCAGAGGCAGGCAGATTTCTGAGTTCGAGGTCAGCCTGGTCTACAGAGTGAGTTCCAGGACAGCCAGGGCTATACAGAGAAACCCTGTCTCGAAAAACAAAAAATAAAAAATAAAAAAATAAAAAACAAAAACAAAAACAAACAAACAAACAAAAGTGTCCTGTTGGCATATTGAAATATTTATATACTTAATAATGTTTTACTTAATAAAAATAGCCTCTGCCAGAGTCCTTTCATGTCGCAGGATTTTCACTGTCCAATTACATTAGTGTAGAGGAGGTCTGTGATTGGACAGGGAAAGAGAGGAGGAGCTAAGAGTTGTAGAGACAGAAAGAGTCAGGATAGGAGGGAAGGAAGATGGGGAAGATGGCTGAGGAAGTGAACCCGAGTGGTGTTTACCAGCCACAAGTAGTTGTGGTATCATAAGGTTAGATTAATCAGGACAAAGCTTTTATCATTATCAGTTGGCTCGGAAATTATTGTGTTGGCATCTTGCTGGGCAGTGGTGGCACATGCCTTTAATGCCAGTACTTGGGAGGCAGAGGCAGGTAGATTTCTGAGTTCGAGGCCAGCCTGGTCTACAGAGTGAGTTCCAGGACAGCCAGGGCTATACAGAGAAATCCTGTCTCGAAAAACAAACAAACAAACAAAACAAAACAACAAAAAGTAAATTGTGATATTATTGATACATAAATCTGATTGACTAATAAAGCTTTAAGAGTCTTGATTTTACCAGGTTACTGGGTCTCGTGATATGCAACTGCAAGGTTGGCGGTTTCATCTAGTTACTGGAATGTGGGATCACCCACTACATGGCTTTATGGCTGAGGAAGAACTAGCAGCGCCAGTGACAAGCGAGCCAGATGTCTGTGGGGCTAGCTGGAGAGAGTTACTGGCAGCAGCAGGAGCATGGGAATGTGGTCAGCCCCGGTGGAGAGCTGGCAGGTTCATTTCTTAATACTTCCCGCAACACTTTCATGTGTGAAACTCTTTACCACTGGCCACACCAACCACCGAGCATGCTGCCAGCGAAATAACAGGCATAGACAGCGACTACCCAGCTATTTCCTTTCTCACTGTTGATCATGTCTATCTCAAGGAAGAAGCCTATGTGTGCAATGTGACCCTCACCTGGGCAGGCAGGATTCTAGCCCGTGCTTTTCAGCTTGCTGTTACTGTGACACATAACTGAGGTAAAGACGAAAGCTTAGAAAGAAAAAAGGTTCGTCTTAATTTATTTAGAGTTTTCAGCCCATGGTTGTAGTCTCTCTGTTTTGGAGCCCATGGGGAGTAGTACATCATGCTGGAGGCACAGGATAGAGTAAGGTGCTCTTGGCTTAGGGACCAGGGTAAATCGTGGTGGTGGCCTTCAACCACCTAATTCCCTCTTGCTAGATGTTACCTTTTAAAGGTTCCAAACAGACCCCAATAGTGCCATCAGCTAATGACCAGGGCTCAGAGTAAAGGCCTATGAAGTTCATTCAAGTCCCAAACTACAACGTAGTCTGTGCATACACACACTGTTCCCTTGTCACTGTGGCCTCCAAAGTATAGAAGAAGCTGCTGCTGTGACAAAGGTCAGGTCCTTCCTCATCCACTTCCCCCTCTGGAAGGTGTGAAGTGGAAACTTCTAGTTTCTTTGGAAAGTTAGTTACATCAAATGATAGTTTGCTGGGGCCCACAGGTGAAAGGAGGACTTGATAAAACAGACACATGAAAGAATGCTTTCCTGAAGCAGACACAGGTGAAAGGATGTTTTTTGCTGGAGCAGACGCAAGAAATCACCTGTGATGAAGGAATATAAATATGACCCGACAGAAAGTGGGAGATGAGCATTGGTTTGGTTTGTTCCACCTCACTATTCTTCACCAATGACAGGCATGTATTGGTTCACCTTACACAGTGTTATTGAGGTCAACTTGTGGTATCAACACCATTGAGAGAAACTCAACCAAGAACTGATCGTGAGGTTCCTGAGGCAGTTTGCTGCTTCTATGGCCCAATGCAGGCCCTTGGTTTCTTCAGAATTGAACTACAGCTGCTGGTTCGTGCCTGGTGTCTGCCTGCCTAGAGGAGTGGTCCACAGCTGCTGAGTGGTATTTGATGTTTGCTACAGGACTGATCTGCTGAGAGAGAAGATCAAGCTCGCTCCCAAAGAACTCTTGATAAACAGGTCCACCTCCCCCACATCCTAATAACTTTTCTCTTCCATGACCTCTGCTGAGTGGTGGGCTATAGGAGAGGTTGAACCCTTCCTTATGGGTTCTCTAGAGTAACAGAACTTTTATAATGAATTTCTCTCTCTCTCTCTCTCTCTCTCTCTCTCTCTCTCTCTCTCTCTCTCTCCACACACACACACACACACACACACACACACACACACACACTGCAGTCCAGCTGATCCAACAATGGCCAGCAGTGAACTGGAAGTCCAGGCATCTAGAATTGCTCAGTTCACAAAGCTGGACGTCTCAGCAGTTTTTCTGTAGATGCTGGAATCTCAGAGAAGCAGCTCCAATGGCAGTGAAGGAATGGATGTGCTAGCAAGGTGAAGGCAAACTTGCAAAGAATGGAAACTTCCTGTTTTCCATTGTTCTCCACTATGCCTCCCAAGGACAATGAGCACTAATATTTACTTTGAGAGCAGATGAAATTTTCTTGCTATTGAATTAAGAATTAGTTAATACACTAAAGGCTCTTTGAAAAGCTATATGAAAACCCACTATTGTGGAAGCTTCTTAAGATGAATTTACATAAGATGAATTTAAGTACAGTCACCATATAATGAGGGAGACACTGCTCCAAGTAAATGCCTTTTGCCAACAGGTAAATCTCCAATGCTAGAAATAAGTTATATCATTTCAGTCATTGGCCCAAGGGACTCCACAGAAACCCCAGTCATCGCAGACTATTGCCAAGGTTGTTGGTTACCCTCTATTACCTGACTATAAGGCCTGGTGCTGAAGAGACCACTTCCTTATGTCATTGAATGTGGACAAATGGAGCTGGTGCACAGCTAGAAGCTTCACCCCCGCTGACTAGCGGTTATGATGCTGGGAGGCACTTCGTATGCTACTAGGGGAGAAAATTGATGATCAGCATCACCTTGATACAAACCCTGAGACACACAGTAGCAATCTGCACATAAGATAAACCAGTGCAGTAGTGGCACAAAAGTTATGGGAGTAACCAACTATTTTTTTTTTTAAATTGAATTTAAGGCCCACTCCATGAGATAGAACTCATATTTGAGACAACTTAAGTGGCCAAGAACCTGAGACTAAATAGGTCCTAGGCCTAGGGGAGAATGTACTACTGTGAAAATCGACATGCAATGGTCATCAGAGAAGCTTCTTCTTGCAGTAGATGGGAATTAACGTCACAGCTAGACAATGTGCAGAAAGTGAGAGGCTTCGGATAACTATGCCCTAAATGTGATGTCTTTATTAAACCCTTCCCCTCAAGACTCAAGGATCTATGGTGAAAGGAGGTGGGAAGAGTCTAGGAGCCAGAGGTGATGGATGACTCCAAGGAAATCACATCTTCCTGGCATGGCAGGCTGATGCACATGTTACCTCACAGGGACTGCGACAGCATGCATAAGGCCTGCATAGGTTCAAACCAGAAAGAAAAGAAAAGAAGAAAAAAACACCCTAGCACAAAGAAGGGGAAATTGTCATCCCTAGCCAAAAAGCTCTTTGCAATAGATACCTTCTGGAAAAATCAGTTTTCTCCGATAGAGTGTGATACTATATACGGCAACCACACTCCAACACAGGCCCCATGCCCAAGAGTGGATGCATAACACAAAACAGATTCCATGGTTTTTGTGTGTGCTTTTTGTTTGTTTGTTTGTTGTTTGTTGTGGTTTTGTTTGTTTTGTTTTTTTACATTTTTTTATGTGTTGTTTTCTGAGAAAGGAAGAGAAAAAAATACAAAGTTGGGTTTGTAGGGAGATGGGGGAAGATTTTAGAGGAGATGGGGGAGGGGAAAGAAGGTGATGAAAAGATTATATGAACAACTTTTAATTTAAAAAGTAAGTTAAAGTTCCAAGTAGGTGCAGAGCGGGAGGGTATGGTTAGGATAGATGTATGCATGTATGAAATGGTAAAAAAAAAATAAGTATTATTCTTTTTAACTATCTGTCTGTTGTGCACAGAAGTGCAAGTGTACACAGAGCACAGGAGTGACCAATTTCCCTGGAGCTGGAGTTACAGGGAGTATGATCCATGCAATACGGGTGCTAGGAGCTGAACTCAGGTCTCTGCAAGAGTAATACATGCTCTTAACTGCTGGGTTTCTCTCCAGCCTCTAAACTATTCTTTTTGTTTTTAGATTTATTTATTATTATATATCAGTACACTGTAGCTGTCTTCAGACGCATCAGGAGGAGAAGGTGTCAGATCTTATTACAGATGGTTGTGAGCCACCATGTGGTTGCTAGGATTTGAACTCAGGACCTTGGGAAGAGCAGTCAGTGCTCTTAACCACTGAGCCATGTCTATATCCCTAAAAACTATTTTTAAAAGAATAATTAAAGTAAAAAGTAAATTACATCTAACTAGACATGGACAGACTGATGCATTTTCAGGCGTTCAGGGTGTGGCTAAGAAGCAATGTGAGAAATGCAAATAGCCTGCTCCTTCAGATTGGACTTTTCCAAAATTTTCTGAGGGACAGAGACACACAGCAAATAAACACAGGGCCCAACTCCCACTACTAAAGATGAGCTCCTGTAAGCTATATAGGCCCACAGACTCTCCTGTTGAGTTCGCTGAGACTGAATAGATGAACCAGAGAAGATGAGAATATCCTGTATGTGTGCAAGTGTATAAGCATGTAGTATGTATAAGCATGTGTAGCTGAGTATGTACAGGCATGTGTGTACATGAGTGTGTACAGGCATGTGTGTGTGGATGAGTGTGTACAGGCATGTGTGTGTGGATGAGTGTGCACAGGCATGTGTGTGTGGATGAGTGTGCACAGGCATGTGTATGTGGATGAGTGTACACAGGCATGTGTGTGTAGATGAGTATTTACAGGCATGTGTGTATATAGGCACGTGTATATAGATGAGTGTGTACAGACGTGTGTATACACATATGTGTGTGTAGATGAGTGTGTACAGGCATAGGTGTGTAAATGAGTGTATATACATGTGTGTGTAGATGAATGTATACGGGTATGTGTGTGTAGATGAGTGTGTATTGGCATAGGTGTGTAAATGAGTGTATATACATATGTGTGTGTAGATGAGTGTATACAGGTATGTGTATGTAGATGAGTGTGTACAGGCATACATGTGCATAGATGAGTGTGTATAGTTGTGTGTAGGGATTGAGAGATGTACATGTGTGCATGTGGAGGTCAGAGGTTACTCTCAGGTGGTGGTCTTCAGAAACCAGTATCTTGCTTTTGGAGAGAAGGTCTCTTAGTTTGCCTGGAGCTTGCTGATTTGGTTTGTCAGGCCAGCCAGCAAGCCCCAGGGATCCGAGTCTCCCAACAGTAGGATTACAAGATCATGCTTCCAGGCTCTGCTCTGTATGTGGGTGATGGGAATCAAACTCAGGCCCCAGCCATCTCTCTAGTCACTCTGGAATTTGCTGATGTACACAGTTGATGGAATCTTTAGGCTAATGATGCTCATTTTCCAGGAACTGGTGTCCATTCGTTGGCTTATATTTATCCCTGTTTTCCTGACAACTCTCACTTTTTGTCTGAAGAAGTTATCACAAAGATACCCTTAGGACGCAAGAAAATGAGAGGATCGGACTTATAACAAAGTAGAAGAAAGGTTATTTACTCTTGTCTACAACCAAGAAGAAAAATATTCTTAGTTTCTTTCTGCTCCTCCTATAACAATGTTACAATTTGTGGGAAAGTTGAAGCTAGAGCCAGGAGTTATGTATACATGGATGTAGCTGACAGGCAGGTTATCCATATTAGTGCACCTTGGGTCACTTTCCTAACACCCAGGCCAGTTGGATTGTTTCCATTCTCAGTCCTGAGCTCCAGGGGGGAATTTTAGTTTTTTTTTTTTTTTTTTTTTTTTTTTTTTTTCGTTTTTTCGAGACAGGGTTTCTCTGTGTAGCACTGGAACTCACTCTGTAGACCAGGCTGGCCTCAAACTCAGAAATCTGCCTGCCTCTGCCTCCCAAGTGCTGGGATTAAAGGTGTGCACCACCATTGCCTGGCTGGGAATTTTAATTCTTTAGAGACCATGGTTACACTAGTCTTAGAATATGTATGTGCCATGGTCTACCATGCACCCTCACACCCACATGCAAAATAAATAAACATTTAAAAAATATGGGAGGGTGGACTGGGATGGGGGGGGTAATAACTTGACTATTAAAAAATAAAAATAATAAAAATATAAATAAATAAATAAATAGATAAATAAATAAATAGATAAATAAATAAATAAATAAATGGAAAAAAATTAAAAATAACGGTTGGAGGATGTTGAACAGCTAGCTGCTTTAAATAATCATGAGTTTTGTAATAAAAACAGGAGCGAAGACTTTAGGTCCCATTAATTCAGGCTGTTTTATTCAACCAGCTTTGGGTTTTATACATTTTTGTTTTTCCATTTACAGACCTTACAGTTTGGCTAGGGATGGAGAGTAACCAGTGATGAGCAATATTTGCACGGGGTGAGGCAGGCTGACTGTAAAAGAAGGACCCAACGTAGACTTAGGGGATCCCAGACACTGGAAAATTAGGTAGGACTCCAGCCACCTAATTAAGCAAGTTTTCAAACTAAAGAAGAAATCAGCTTTCCTCCTCGCAGAGGCCAGCACCGTTTGCTGCAGAGCTGAGAACAGCAGCTATCCCGTGGGTGGGCGGCCAGGTGCCACGGCCAGGAAAGATGCTCTGGAGACCTGCTTCAGGCAAACCCACGCACACTGGATCAAGGGGCTACAAAAACAGGGCATCCCTTAATGAGTTATTTTTGCGCTTGGCTAAGCCAAAAGCCTTCTCAGGAGACTGGTGACTAAAAATAACCTTGCCATTGTACGGAGCAAGGGCAAGTGCTCTCTATCTGTTCCTGGGGATGCTTAA
>NW_022196905.1:186674742-186675433 GCF_008632895.1 Mastomys coucha | reverse complement strand
AGACTTGCCTTCCCAAGTCTTCATGAGAGATGTGGATTTTAGGGTGACCCTAGGTCACACAGAACTAATCAAGTGAAATCAATAAGAAAATGACCCTGACAGTCAGCAAGTATTTGAAGACTTTATCAAAAAGAATTAGCAATGGGCAAACTCACTGGGCGCTTCCAAGGATCAAATCTGCAAGGTGGCATTGTGTGGCTGGGATTAAATTATTTATTCATTGTTAATTTATTTATTTATGTATGTGCAAATGACTTTGCTGCTGCAGGTGCTGGGGCGCTGCTGAAAAGCCTGGGTTTTTATGTCCAGGCCTAGAATATTGGTCCATTTAACTCATTCATCCCTTAAGGCGATCAGGACTGACTTTTATCTATGGGGAAAGGAAGGGAACCATATGTGTGCAGGGAATGATGCAGGACTGGAGCAACAGTAAGGACCCACACGCTTCAGACTCATGCAAGTCTCTGGGGAAAGCTCCACGTAGTTTAATGTCCAACGAATTAGCAAATGAATGCTTGTGTCAATATGAGAAAAAAAAAAACCCTGATTAGTTTAAACAGATAAAAACCCTCCACGGAACTCTGGAAAATGCAAGCTCTTTTTCTTTGCCTTTTGGCTAATTTAATTTAATTCTTAAAAGAGGGTCCAGTGTACCTAAACTTCTATGGAACTTACACATGAGAGAGAGAGA
>NW_022196905.1:186665274-186674612 GCF_008632895.1 Mastomys coucha | reverse complement strand
GGAAGGAGGGAGGGAGGGAGAGACCTAATGGATCCTTGATCTTTTACATGGGTTGAAATTGTCTCAGTGTGATTACTGGGAGAAACAGGATCGTTTCAAGCATTCTCTGGACACTTTCACTATTCAGTCGTGGCCTGCTCAAACTGAAAAGCAAAGAATCTGTCTTTACCTTCTAGACACGCCCAAGGAGTAAAAGCAAATAAAGACTCTATACGAAAAATAACAACTTTGTGTGTAGGGGAAACCTAGAGGTGAAATCAATAATGCTCTTATTTTCCCTAGGTTTAGGCAAATAATGGTCATCCTGTGTTCTTGCTGACCCAGCACCATGGGGATGCTGGGCAGGACATGACCTCTGGGGGAAGAGAACACGAGAACTCAGCATGGTGATTTCAGAGAAAAAATCACCAGGACCATCGGCCATGAAGGCTCCCTAAAGGAGTAAGACCCACTGACTCTTCAAAGAGACACATGACACCAAGGTCCCTGAAGGGGACACTTGTGTGAATTGGTAAGGGTGGCTTTGTAAGTGGTTTGACTTAGAGCACACAGTTGTTGGCAATACAGGGCTGCATGTCAGGGTGCCACTTCTCTTGAGATACAAAGAGATAAATGTCCCTGGAGGTCGAGGGTGGGGATGAAAAGAAAAAGAAAAGGAACCATTAAACTCAATAGCAGGATTTTCTTTCGTGTATTTGGTCGTCTAACATAGGATACATTAGCATGTAGCTGCGAAATTAACAAATTCTAAAGGACACAATTTTCTAGGTTTCACTATTAATTCAGTGTCCCCTGCTTGGATGGTGGTAGGTATTTTGACATTTAGTATTAATTGCTGGAAGAACAAAAAGTTAGGGACATTGAGGGGGAGGAGGATGAATAAGGACAGTGACATACGGGTATGGAAAACGTAACAAAATCCAGTGCTTCCCATGCTGACTAAAAAAATAATAAAATGAATAAAATCTTCAAAGAAATGTGTCTTCATATAATTCTTCCTGGGCTTTTCTAAGACAGATCTAGCCAGTCTGAAGTTGGTAACTGCCACCCCAAATATCTGAAGACTATGAAGTCTTGAGGTGTGTTTTCAACTTCTGAATTTCTATAGTCAATGTTCACATTTGAAAAGCCTGTTTTGTTGGAGACACACTGTAATACAGTATAGACCTAGGGCTTCCCTAGCTAGTATTTGCAGTATGGTTACTGCTTGATGTAATGAAGTAGCCTGTTTAATTTTTAACCAATAATGAATAAACAAACCCCTCTCCCTGTTATTCCAAATTAATAACCATATTATGTTAATAACAGAGAGAACCGAAAAATAAAATCAAGATCTAGTTATGCCCAGGAACACAGCAATTTACTACTCTTATACAATATATATATTTATATATATGTACATACATACACACACATACACATTGAGGTGGACTCTATGACCACTTTTAAAAAAGATTTTTAAATTGTTAATTATGCACATATGTGTGTATTGTCTGTGAACAGGTTTGTGCACATGAGCACTGGCGCCCTTGGAGACCAGAGGCATTAGATCCCCCAAAGAGGCAGTTTTGAGCCTCCTGAAATAGATGCCAGGAACTGCATTTCTGCATCTCTGTCGGGTCCTCTGTGAGAAGAGTGCATGATTTTAACTGCCAGGCCATCTCTCCAGCCCCTCAAATAGTCTTATTTTTTAAAATCAGCACAGTAAGACCCTTCAGAGGACAATTTATCCTTGGAAAGGAGTTAACCAAGATGAAGGTGCAAAATTTCAAGTGTCAATTTCATCAATGAAAAGCCCATTCACTGGTGCTGTTTGGGATGTGTCAGTACAATCTTTCAAACAATACGCACAGCTTGAGTGTTATCATTAAAACATTTTGCTTTTGAATCGAACATCAGAGGGTCTTTTCCATTAAAGGTGCTCTGACTTTGGGATGCCTTATCAGATGATTCGAGGACAGCAAAGAAACTCAGAAGTTGTCCTTTGTGAACCCTGACATGACACAGAACATCTAGGACAGGAAACCTATCAGTAGTGTGCCCACTTGGTTCAGACACGCACAGTGTTCACCTTCTTCATAATAATTAGAGTAAGCTACATCAACAAGAGATAGTGAACCCTTAGAGTTGTGCTAAGCAATCTCTATAGAGCAGTGTTTCTTATCCTGGGCCGTGATCCCTTTGGAGCTCAAACAATCCTTTCACAGGGGTCACCTAAGACCATTGGAAAACACAGATATTTATATTATGATTCATAGCAGTAGAGAAATCACAGTTATGAAGTAGCAAAAACAAATTTATGGTCGGGGGGTCGCCAGCCCCTAAGGAACTCTATTAAAGAGTTGCAGCACTAGGAAGGCAGAGAAGCGCAGCTCTGGAGTGTCTCATGTCACGTCTATCTCTTCCAGTATACTTTCTATCTGGGAGGTGGGTGTGATTATTTCTATTTCTCAATGCAGAAAAGTCATCAAGAAGGCTAAGTGACTAGTCCCCAGCCAGAAACAGCAAACAGCCGGATGAGGTTGTTCTTGTCTTCAAGGGAAGGGAAGAGTTCCGTAGTGAGACACGAAGACAGTTTAAGCAAACCTTTTTTCCCCCAGCAAAACAAAGCATAAACTTCAAAAAAACGGTTTGGAATGTGCTGCCCCTCAGCATGGGCACTCCAATGGGTCTGTATTGTGGATGCCACACCCATACATGTCCATCTTCAGCCTGGAAAAAGCCTTCCTATGTGTCTATTGAAATGCTGTTACTCAGGTCAAGGATGACTCAGTGTTAGAGCTCTTGTCTAGCTTATGTAAATACTGGATTTAATCCCCAGCACCACAAAAGTTAATATTAATTAATAATAATAGCTATTATAGCAGCAATAATAAATAATAATAATCAGCCGCTATTCCTCTTCCAGAGGCAAGCTTCCTTCCTTGGGAGCACATGCGGTGAGTCTGCTCCCTCCTGTCCTGTTCCTGAGAGCCCGGCATCAGCATCTCCCCTTCACCTTCTGCCTCCCTAGGTCAATGCATCCCATTTGGTTTTCACTGAGCACCTTTCCGTGCAGCCAAAACCAGCACCTGAAAATAAGGGAGCGAAGATGGAGAAGAAATTTGGTATGTGTGAAGCAAAGGATGAAGGAACTAGGAAGAAACCTGGCTATGACTCTTTCTAGCCTTGTCCCCGGTGCCTCTTTGTTGATTCTGCCTTTGTGTGTGTGTGTGTGTGTGTGTGTGTGTGTGTGTGTGTGTGTGTGTGGTGTGTGTGTGGTGTGTTTTGTCATTGTTACTTACATTTTCATAGCACTTCCTTCTTCTGTCCTTTCTCTACATTTTCCAGCTTTTCTGTCTTTTTTTCTTTTTCTTTTCTTTCTTTTTTTTTTTTTTTTTTTTTTTTTTTTTTTTTTGTCTGAGTAGCCCTGCCTGTCCTGAAACTCACTCTGTAGACAAGGCTGGCCTCGAACTCAAAGATCTGTCTGCCTCCTGAGTGTGGGGATTAAAGGCCTGCACCACCACCTGGAAAACTATATTAAACTCATGTTTTTGACTGCTACACAAACATTAATGCTATATGTATCTATGAGGTAGGTGATGATTCAGTTCACGTACGTATTACATAATGTTTAAATCAGGGTAAACAGAGCCTCTTAGAGCTTCCATTGCTGTGATAAGGCATCATGGCCAAAAGCAACGTGAGGAGAAAAGGCTTTGCTTCACCCTGCAGCACGGAATCCATCTAGGGAAGTCAAGGCAGGAACTCTAGGCAACAAATGGAGGCCAGAACCGAAACAAAGCCCACGAAGAGTACTGCTTATTTCTTGTTCTTCTGCTTCACTCAGCCTGCTTTCTTACCCCACCTAGGACCACCAGCCCAGGGGTGGCACTGCTCACAGCGAGCTGGGCTCTCTCACATCAATATGGATCAAGAAAACGTCCCATAGGCCAATCTGGTGGGGACATTTTTCTCAACCGAGGGTCCCTCTTCCCAATGACTCTAGCTTGTGTCAAGTTGATGAGACCCTAGGCAGCTCGCACATCTATCTGGCTTATCATTTATTTATGGAGGAAATGATCAAGATCCCTGTTTTTAGTGCTGAAATTTGTGGTGTATTATCGTTATCTAGAATTATCCTATTATGAAATAGCACAGCAGAACTTATTACAGACCTTTTGTAACTCGGCACCTACTGATTAACTTTACCCCATCCCTCCCCTGTGGATCCTCCTCAACTCCCAGTAACCACAATTCTACTCTCAAATTGAGAGGAAGATGGCATGAGGCTTGTCCTGTTTTCTGTAACATAATAATCTGGGGACATTCTCAACCATATCATCAAAATTAATTGTGATCTTGTTGACATTCTGTACATTTATGTCATAATGCATAGTGCATAATGTCATAATGTCATAATGCAACATCACCACTGTCCATTTCTGAAATTTTGTATAATCTCCAATAGATATTTTGTACTATTAAACATTCTCTTCTCCCCAAGTCCTATAATCTCTGTTTGATCTTGTGTGTCTATGATTTACCTCTTCTTATGCCCTCCTATGAATGGAATCAAACAGCGGTCCCTTTGTGTCTGGCTTATTCTGTTCAGCATAGCAAACCCAAGGCTCTTCCACATAGCACGTTTCAGAAGCCCGCAGCATTTGAAGCACAAATACTGCACTGGGTGGATATACTGCACGGTACTTACCAGCTCATCTGTTAATGGACACTCGGATGGTTTCCAGCTTTTGGTGTTGTGATGAATGATGCTATGAACATTGATCTGAGTGAATCGATTAAAGTCTCTGCTTTCAATTCTTCTGGGTGTGTGCCTGGAAGGAGAATCTCTGGGCACATGGCACGTCTATGTTCTATTTCTGAGAACCTGGTGGTACCATCTACCTGTCATCTTACATCTCCACCAACAGTGCGCCAGGGATTCACTCTTTCTGCATCCTCACCAACATTTGTGGGTTTGCTTTCTTTCTGTTTCTTTTTATTTTCATGATGGCCACTTTAATGGACATCGCTTCCCCTAGCCCCCAAGATAGAATCTCCCAATGTAGCACATGTTGCCCTGGAAACTCACAGGTTGACTTTAAACTCACAGAGATCTGCCTGAGTCTGCTTCTCAGGTGCTGGGATGAAATGAATATCCATCATGCCTGGCTAAATGCTTTTAAGGAAAAAAAAAAGAAAGCAGACTTTGAATATCCATCATGCCTGGCTAAGTGCTTTAAAGAAAAAAAAAAAATTTCTATCCAGGTAGTTGACATACAATAACGGCAATATCTAAAGAGTGTAGCTTCATCAGGTTGACATGTGCATCATCATCATCATCATCATCATCATCATCATCATCATCATAATACTAAGGATTATTAATCTGTCTCCCCAAATGCTCCTCAAGCCCCATCTCCCCTTGACAACCGCATCCTTTCTTTGAGCCTCTGTGCATTTTGGTTTTCACTGTCTAACTTGTTCTTTCCCTTCTATCCATGGGGCTGGTTTCTTACAGCAGAAAACTAGAGCAAACTTAACTAGCAGATGCAGTCATCTGCTTTTATACTTATGAAGTTGTCTGCCCCAGCAAGCTGGCTATGCATATTAAAAAACTTGACACTTCCATGCAAGCTGTAAATTGAATTTGATTATCATGTTATGGTTTCCAAACAGATACAAATGATTTAGAGTTAAAATTTTTCTGAGTTAAAAATTATTTTTAATAACTTCATAGGTAAAGGAACTGAGTCCTAGAGTATACAACTTGCTTAAAACCCTGCAACGGGGGGCTGTTGAGGGGAGCCTTGGAGGTTAAGAACACTTGCTAGTTAAGCTCCTGACATCCTCATGGCAGTTCATAACTGCTTATAACTCCAGTTTCAGAAGATCTGACACCATCTTCTGGTCTCTGTGGGCATCAGGCACACATGTGGTGAACACACATACACACAGGCATTCATACATACATACATCAAACCCTCTGTCTTATTTAGGGTTTTACTGCTGTGTACAGACATCATGACCAATGGAAGTCTTATAAAGGACAACATTTAATTGGGGCTGGCTTACAGGTTCAGAGGTTCAGTCCATTATCATCAAGGCAGGAGCATGGCAGCATACAGGCAGGCATTATACAGGCCGAGCTGAGAGTTCTTCATCATCTGAAGGCTACAAGTGGAAGACTGACTTCCAGGCAGCTAGGATGAGGGTCTTAAGGCCCACACTCACAGTGTCACACCTACTCCAACAGGGCCACACCCTCTAATAGTGGCACTCCCTGGCAGAGCATATACAAACCACTACACACTCTAACTGAATATGAAAAGCACAAGCATGACAAAAACTATTAATAAGAGCTTATCAACATTTAAAGCTTTTGCTATAGAATAGAGAGCGCACTTATTCTATAATTATATAGAGAAAACACTGGACCAATGACCACATTAGAAAAATATGTGAACATTTTGGACATTCTTTTCAAAAGAAATATGAATGTCTAGTAACCATATGAAAGATGCTTTAAATAATTAATCATTAGGAAATTGCAAAGCAAAGCTAAATGAGAAACTAGATGCACTAAGATTATAATTAAAAAGTTACACAAGTATACTGTTTTTAAGGAAATGAAAAAAATTAAACCCTCATTCATTGATAATGAGGATGCAAATACTGATGCTCACATGATATTCCAGTAAACTTGCTTTTAGAAATCATGCAACTTAGCAAATAGTAGTACAAAATGTAGAGAAAATTTATCTTTAAAGACCTCTAATTAGATGCAAGCATTTGTTTCTTTCTGGTCTTGGCTGTGGATAGGAGTAACTGCTTCCCAACAGTGATGGACCATAACCTGGAACTGATATATAGCATCCAGTAGCTGATACAGTATATCCCAGTGGAACGACGCTCTATCTGGAACTGACAGCGAAACTTGGCAGTATTATAAGTGGTGTCCACGGAGTGTGTGGTGCTGCTTTGGAAGGCAAAGGTGCAAGATTGAGGCCAGGCACTACATGACAGGGCTGGAGTCCCTGCAGAGAAAGTCTGAAAGATCATTGTGTGACACTGTGAAAACAAAGTTTCAGTGGAGACTCCAGGAGAGAAATGCCAGGATTGTGGGATGTTGGCCAAGGAATGCTATAGGTGTGATGTGGAGCTACCTGAGGCCTAATAGAAGAAGCCCTGTGTGATGAGGTGGCAAAGCTGGAGCAGGTAGACTCCCAAGCCTTTTGAAGCCCATCTGATTACATACAAGCTCCAGATGCTGGACGTGGAGCCACAGAGTTTGGTATTTCCCTGATGGGTTTGGGTTTACTTTGGTGTGGTTGTTTTATGCTCTGATTCTTCCCTGTTGAAATAAGGTTTACCCTGGGACTGTTGAAAAAAATCTAATCGCTTTTTCTTTTCTTCATTTGATAGGAACTCACATTTAAAAGACGTTGGACTTTTTAAAGAAAGGCCATAGAGACTTTTAAAGTTGAACTGCATTTAATATTATAAGATAAATGAGACACTGGGAACAAGTGGTAAAAGGTTATGACTTAAGGTGATGTGTTTGTGTGTCAACTTGGCAATGGCTGACTACTACCATGGTTAGTTTTAAGTATCAAGGTGACACAATGTAGAGTCACCTGGGAAGAGGGTCTCAGTGAGGAATTATCTAGTCAGGTTGGCCTGTGGGCAAGTCTGGTGGGAGGACTGTCTTGATCATGTTAACTGGTGTGGGCATATCCATCCCAGTGTGGGTGGCACCAATCCCTGGGTTTGGGTCCTGAGCTATACTAGAGTAGAGAGATCAAGCTGTTTCGTTGCTTTGAAGAGACACCATGATCAAGGCAACTCTAATAAAGAACAACATTTAATTGGAGCTGGCTTACAAGTTTAGAGGCTCAGTCCATTATCATCATAGCAGGAAGCATGGCAGTATGCAGTTAGACGTGGTGCTGGAGGAGTCAAGAGTTCCACATGTTGACCCAAAGATAGTAGAAAGGGCATGTGTGTCACACTAGGTGGAGCTTGAGCATAGGAGACAGCTAAGCCCACCCCCACAGTGACACACTTTTTCTAACAAGGCCACACCTACTCCAACAAGTCCAAACTTCCAAATAGTGCCATTCCCCATGGGCCAAGCATTCAAACACATGAGTCTATGAGGGCCATAATTATTCAAACCACCACACAAGCTGTGTATGGTCATGCATGCATTCGTCCTCTCTGTCACCTCACTGTGGATGTGACTAGCTTCTTCATGTACCTGATGCCTTGATTTCCCCTGCAATGATAGGTTGAAATCTGAAGCTATGAGCTAAAATAAGCACTGTTCCCTTAAAGAAATAAAAGGCTGTGGTTAATGTATTTTTGCAAAGAAATGGGAAATAAAACTTGGCACTAAAGTTCTTCAGTCTTCCTCAAAGTTAACAAGTTTAATTGGGAACTGTACTAAGCAACCATACATAATCCTTTCATTCAAAATATTCATTGGGGGGATGCAACAGGGGTTTGTTTTTGTTTGTTTTTTGGAGGGGAAACTGGGAATGGAGAAATTCGCATGTAAATAAAGAAAATATCTAAAATAAAAAAAATATTCATCATTTTAAGAGCTTTAATACTGTTCTCTGAATTTTATAGATCTACTTTTGTCTATTATGTCCCTCAAAGTTTTGTTAAATGTACAAGGTGGGTGTATTTTTTTGTGAGTTTTTGCTCAATTTTAAATTTTAAATATTCTAGTAGTATCGTGCCAGAAAGTGGTCTGTGACTGTGTTCAAATGACACAGGGACAATCTCTGAGTTTCCCTGAATAAAGCTCCATGATCACTTCCTGAGCTTATTGCATTTGTTCCGTGTCCACGCCTATTGTTTCTGCTAAGGAGTGGTGACTCTGAAGAGTGAAAACTTTGTAAATGTGAATGTGTACACTTCCTTTGGTGATGAACAGCAGTGTGGAAGTGTAAGCGGATAGGCCCTTTCTTCCCCAACTTGCTTCTTGATCATGATGTTTTGTGCAGGAATAGAAACCCTGGAATATGTTACAAATTACAAATTAAATATGTTACATATTGGTAGCTACTTAGTAATCCATCACTGTGGTCAATCATAATAGTGGAGGGGCTTCTTAATGAGTTTAGCTTATACCTTCCCTAATGGTTAATGTTCATTGTCAGCTTGGCAGCATTTAGAGTCGCCTCACAGATCCTAGACATGCCTATAGGCATTATCTAGATTAGGCTGAGACGGAAAGGCTCACCTTAACTAGAAGGGGCATTATTCCATCTGGGGTCCAGAGAGAGAAAGAGGGAGAGAGAGAGAGAGAGAGAGAGAGAGAGAGAGAGAGAGAGAGAGAGAGAGAG
>NW_022196905.1:186579029-186665219 GCF_008632895.1 Mastomys coucha | reverse complement strand
ACAGAGAGAGACAGAGACAGAGAGAGACAGAGACAGAGAGAGAGAGAGAGAGAGAGAGAGAGAATGAACTGAGTATAATATGTATCCCCCTCTGCTTTCCAACTACAGATGTGACCATTTGACCTGCTCCTGACACCATGCCTTGATGGAATGAAGTCCCCAAATTATAAGACATAATAAACCTTTCCTTATTGTCTTAGGGTTTCTATTTGTCCTGGCTGGTTTTGTGTCAACTTGACACAGGCTGGAGTTACCACAGAAAAGGGAGCTTCAGTTGGGGAAGTGCCTCCATGAGATCCAGCTGTAAGGCATTTTCTCAATTAGTGATCAAGGGGGGAGGGCCCATTGTGGGTGATGCCATCCCTGGGCTGGTAGTCTTGGGTTCTATAAGAAAGCAAGCTGAACAAGCCAGGGGAAGTAAGCCAGTAACGACCATCTCTCCATGGCCTCTGCATCGACTCCTACTTCCTGACCTGCTTGAATTCCAGTCTTGACTTCCTTTGGTGATGAACAGCAATGTGGAAGTGTAAGCTGATAAGCCCTCTCCTCCCCAACTTGCTTCTTGATCATGATGTTTTGTGCAGGAATTGAAACCCTGACTAAGACACTATTGCTGTAAAGAGGCACCACAACCCGGGCTAGTCTTATAATAAAAGAAAACATTTAATTGGAGCTGGCTTACAGTTCAGAGGTTCAGTCCCTTATGATCATGATGGCACACAGGCAGACACAGTGCTGGAGAGAGGTAGCTGAGAGTTCTACATCTGGATCTGCAGAGAGAGAAAACTGAGCCACTAGGATTTCAAGAGCTTCTGAGACCTCAAAGGCCACCCCGAAGTGATACACTTCCTCCTACAAGGCCACGCCTTCTAATAGTGCCACTCCTTATGGGCCTATGGGGACCATCTTTATTCAAACCATCACACTTCCTTCTAAATTGCTTCATGCCTGGTCCTTGGTTGCACTAATGCAACAAGTAATGAACACACATCGTAATAATTCTTCAGTCTTTATTTTGGGGATCCTTAGATGTGAACCCATTCAGAACATTCTTCGACTATTTGCAGTTTTCTGGAACGTTCTCTTCAAGTGCAATACCAGGATTCATATAAGACTGATACACAGTCTAGCGTATTCTATATCTTTTTTTTTTTGATCTGTTCTATACATACATGATTAACCATGCCAAATTTATATGTGTCAGACTTTCCCATGTCTCATTTGCTGTGCATGGTTTGTTAATGTTCTACTGCTGTGTGGAGATGAATGTTTTGTTTTGGTTTTGGTTTTGTGTTTTTGTTTTTGTTGGTGAGACAAATTCTAGTTAGTTTTGGGTGGTGATAAAAAGGCAAATAAAATGTATGCCATTGTCCTTGGAGGGGTACTACTACTGTTCTACATGTAGATGTCTCACAAATGTAGGCTTAGAAAAATTCAATCAGAAAAGTGTTTGGAGTAATAAAATTACTTCTATAAGTTAGAATTTTTCTGAAACCTCTCCTGCTAGAGTCCCAGATTCCTTTCTTTTTTCCAGAAAGAGAAAGGCTCTTTCCCCATTCCAGCTGCTGAGACTGTGATCTGGGACCTGGAGTGACACTGAAGCAAGCGACTGTACAGCCAGTGTCGGGGTGAGAACACAGAACGTCGCCCACAGGCTGGGGCCATCATGAGTGGTTGCCAGCTGGTGTCACTAGTTTGGAAGGTGGTAGGAATTAGCTAGAAGGTAGGCCACTGTGAGGAGGAACCTGGGAGTAATTGTCCCTGGTCCTGTCCCTGGTCCTTTCTTGGAACTTTTTCTCCCTGATTCCAGTCTACAGTGTTTTCCTACCATAATGGATTGAATCTTCTAAAACTGTGGGATTAAAAAAAAATAATAATTCTCCCTCTTTTAAGTTGTTCTCAAGTGTTTGGTGACAGCAACGCAAATGTGACTGACACGTGGAGTGAATACATTGTCTTTGTATTTGCCGAAAAGAAAATTTCCTAGGAAGAAACCAATAAAGGAGGGCATGAGTTTAGGGCTAGCCTGGGCTACACATGGAGTCTCTTCTCCCCCTTCTCCCAACCCCAAACAAAAACTCCAACATACTTCAGGATGTCATCAGTGGAAATGATTTGGATGCGGAAATAAGTGAATGTTCTCTTAAGATCCCAAGTTACTAGTTACTTTGGAATTTTAAAGTTTTTAAAGTACTGTGTTAAGACTAAAATAAGTGGTATGGTTGAAGTTAAATGGACAGTTAAATGAAATTTCAACTGTTGAGGTTGAAAGCAGTTGTCAGACCCTAATACTTTCAACAAACCCCCTTGATTCAGACACTCTTAAATATCTGCCCTGGCTGAGAGACACATTCCAAGCTTACCCTAATGTTAAAAGAAACTCTGTGTGGAACAAGATGGTCACAGAGTCCCTTTGCTTGAGGTAATTTAAACTTCAACTTAATACTCATTATGTGACCATTCTGTTCAGTAATCCTAGCCTCAAACTAAGCAACTAAAGGGGGTTTTGAAATTAGGACACATGTCTGTGAAAACAAAGGAAAGCTGTTCATATTAACATTCTAAAAACCTAAGTCTGTTTTTAAGACTTAATTTTTAAAAAAAATTATATGTGCATGTGTGAATGTCCGTGTGTGTGTGTGTGTGTGTGTGTGTGTGTGTGTGTCTGTGTCTGTGTCTGTGTCTGTGTGTGTGTCTGTGTGTGTGTGTTCACATGAATGTAGGTACCCTCCAAAAGTAGGAAAGAACCCTGGGTCCTGTCTGATCTAGAGATACAGGTAGGTATGAGCTGCCCATGTAGGTGCTGGGAACTGAACTCAGAAGCCCCACAAAAGCAGTAGATGCTCTTTACCACTGAGCCATCTCTCCAGCTCCAAAGGTTTTTGAATTCTAAATATCACTCAATAAGATATAATGGACCAGCTGTAATGAAGGTTACATAGTAAAAAGTAAAGAGAAGACATTGGGTGTCCCCCAACAAGCTGTGGTCGAGGCGTGTTAGAGTTCTCATATTAATTTGAATAGCATATATTTTTATGACTAAATCATACAGGCAAACTCTGAGATGGGCAAAATTATGGGGACAGAACTTAGCCAAGCCATTGCCTATGTCTGGAGTTTGCAACAGAGACGGAGGGAAATGGTTTCGGGTTGGATTTTGATAACAACAGGTACATCAGAGAACATTGTACAACATGACTAAAACAGAAGAAAAGTCAAAAGACAAACCAGATAATCCTATTTGAAATAATTATGTGAGTATTTTAAAAAAAATTTATTGATCTTTATGAATTTCACATCATGCACCCCAATCCCGCTCATCTCCTGATCAACCGGCCTTTCAACTTCCCCTCTAAAAGAAAAGAAAACAAGATAGAATTTTTTTTAAAAAGCAACTTGTCATGAAAGCTATAGTATGTCACAGTGTGTCATACCAGACACACTTTGGCCACACATTTGACCACACATCTTTACTTGCAAATGTTCATTGAAATAAGTCAGTGGTCTAGCCACACTTATAAATACTAGCCATAAACAGATAGTGTTTGTCTGTGTGTCTGTCTGTCTGTCTGTCTGTCCCCTGTCTGTCTGTGTGGTCCTGGGGATGGAACCCTGGGCTTGTGCATGCTAATGTTCCATTGCTAAAGGTATACTCACAGTCTAAGAATTAGTGTAAATTCTTCTTACAGATTCCATATATGACAGTATTATAATTTATGAATAAGTGGAGCTGTGATTTGGAGAAAAACACCATTTTATCACCAATTATATGACACTCCTTCATTTGGGCCAACATTAGGAGTTATACTAGAATATTGGGCCTCCACTCTTATCTAGGACAGCAATTTAGAATTAGACAGGCCACTCTGAAGAATTCTAAGGCTTCTCCTAAAATCCTGTCACAAGTACATCAAGACACACTGGTCACACCCCAGCTGATTTATTCAGGCCTTTTGGTGGATGCCTCTGTAACACTTTTGTAAATGTGTTATGATTGACCATTATTATATTTTTCTTTCTATGACATTTGAGAGCTTCTTGATCTGCCTCAATAGAGATTCTCCAGAATTTCCTGGGCTGTTACTGCTGAACGCATAGCATAAACCTACTGAGCAGGTGTGTGTATTAGTGTCAGTGTTGATGTCTAAACATTGACACAATGATCACTAGGTTCTATCACTGCAATTCTTGTACCAAAAAAGAATTCCAGCTAAATCTCCAAAATCCTAAAACCCTCTTCCAGGATACCCTGATTGGACAAACGGTGTTAGTTTGAGGAGAGAGAGAGAGAGAGAGAGAGAGAGAGAGAGAGAGAGAGAGAGAGAGAGAGAGAGAGAGAGAGAGAGAGAGAGAGAGAGAAAGAGAGAGAGAGAGAGAGAAGAAAGTGGAGTCTCAGTTTTAGATTATAAGCTAGTTGTAAATAATTCTGTCCTCTGTTAAATTCTCTGGAGGATTATGTTCAAATGTGAAAGATTAAAAAACCACAACTCTTGGACAGTAATTTAAAAGAACTCAACAATTTTGGTCCACAAGAACAAAGAGAACAATATCACATGATCTATCACAACTGTTTGATGCTGAAAGAGTTGATGAATGCTCACAATTGGAAAGACATAGGGAAATTGAAGTTTGGGGGTCACTCAGTGAAATGGCAACACCCTAAACAAATAAATGCATGTTCTCTTTGTTGAGAATATTGTGATTTTTAAATGTAACCTTCAGATGAAAAATTTCTGTTTCTACCTAGGTTACTTTCATAATTGTCAAGAAATCCATGGCACTTCCATAGTGCTTTGATTCCAAACTTATATCTCAAACTCATGGGCTCAAAGAATATTGTTAATGCTGATAATGACGTTTTATCTTGTGTGGAATACTTGACAGGGGGGAAAAAGACCAGAGAGATGTACAATGTAAAAGAGTCCAGTTCAGATCTTCATCAAACTGTTTCCCTATTGTTGCAGATAAACTAGAGATTTGGTAAGGGGTAAAAGATTGTTTCAAACATTGGTTTGTCTATTTCTGTAATAAAGACCATGGCCAAAGGCAACTTGGGTGGGGAAGTTTATTTCTTCTTACCCCTTAAGTCCTTCATTGAGAGAAGTCAGGACAGGAACACAAGTAGAACAGGAACCTGGAGGCAGGAACTGATGCAGAGGCCACTGGAGGCAGGAGCTGATGCAGAGGCCATGGGGGAGTAACGTTTACCAGCTTGCTCTCCACAGCTTGCTCAGCCTGCTGTGGGTTGTAATTTGCGGTCCTGCTGTGGGCTGCAGTTTGTGGTCCATGCTGTTGAGAAACGCAGAGGACTGGGAAGGATCTTATCATTGAAAAGGTAAAAAAAAAAAAAAAAAAAGGTTGTCCCAACTCTCTCAGAAGCCAGAATGAATTTCAGACACTGGATGCGGAAAAAGTAGCCATGTGCTTTGTTTTGTTTAAAAGAAAGAAAGAAACAGAGAGAGAGAGGAAGGAAGAAAGGAAGGAAGGAAGGAAGGAAGGAAGGAAGAAAGGAAGGAAGGAAGAAAGAAAAGCATCTCCCATGAACCATGTGGACCTCAAGCACACTATATAGCAGCTGATGTCCTTGAACATTGGTCTTCCTGCCTCCAAGTCCTGAGTTCTGAGATCAGAGTTTACAGCCTGCATTTATGTGGCGCTGAAGGTTGAACTGTGCATGCTAGCCCAGCCCTTCTACCAACTGAGCTGTACATCCCACCCATGCAATTAAAATATGTATATATATATGAAACAGCAGGATAACAACAGGATATATCAGTGTGGTCAGAATCTAGAATTAGTTTATAAAAATAAAGTTACCGTGATTTTAAATGAAACAATGAAACAAATTCTTCTTAAAAGACTAGCTCTCTAAAATAATTTACTCATAAGCGGATGGGTAAATCAAAGCAGAGCATCATTTCAATAGGAATGTGGTTATTAAAGTATAGATGCAGAAATTGAACTGCTATGGTTAGTTTTTGTGTTTGTTTTAGCGTTTTCTTCCCTGCCTCTCTTTTTGAAGAAGTGACCCTTTTGGGATTAAATATACTTAAGGGATACCAATCCCTTCCTGTTGTTTTCAAGTTTTAATTTACTTGATCATTTTCTTCAGCCAAACCCCAAGGATATGGGTGAGTTTACTGGGGTTTCAAACTACTTCTAAACCTTTCAGTCTCCCTCCTCCCTCCCCCCCTAGTGCTCAGAGCCCCTAGAAATAGAAGTTTGTTAGCACCAGGGATACCAATGAAGCCAAACCCTAGTGGTAATTAAATACGGATACCATTTGCTACCCAAGTCCAGATTTCAAAGTTAGGGGTCTTCAGCAAATAAACAGAGAACCTCTAGACAGTTGGAAGATACAAGCATGCCCCATGTCACCAAAGAAAATAAGACAGACCTGACAATTGACAGGCTGGGCATTAGACAGACACATAGATAGAATTAATGTGCTTTTTCTCATGCAAAGGAAAAAAATTAGATGCAAACTTTACATTTAAAAGTGCATTGTTCGCCTTTAATCTGGCCACCATCCTAGTGGTGATCTGATCTGTATGTTAGAGAAGAGATGAATGGGGGACATTGGCAGGGATTGAAGTTGGGGGATGAATGTGGAAATGTAGAATGGATGTTTCTTTTTTTCCCCCTTTCTGGCTTTGAGTTGACTGTTGTTTCTGTCTGTTTTTCAGAACTGATCCGTGAGGACAGGGAAGTCAGTGTGGGCGGCTCCGCGGAGCCTCCCTCTCTACAGCTGCGGTTCAGAGGATTACTGCGCTTCATCCACAGGGCAACATTGCACCAGTAGCCTTTGAACAAAAGTCATGGATACTATTAATGATATGATAATCCTTAATCGACCTGCCTCCCAGTAGTGATTATACTGACATGGGAAGAATATCTAAGTCGTGGAGGCGGCCCACAACAACACTGGGCCATTGTTCACCTCAGGCTTGACCACAACTAACTTTTACCAGTATCCTCTAACGTCACCTTTTCCTCCGGAGCGTCCCCCGCCCCTGCGATTCCCCGGGGGGAGCCCAACTCATTCTCCCAACCTATCACGGTTGGGAAAAAAAAATTGGCAAAGAAAACCCTACCCTTAAATCTTTTTTTTTTTTTTTAAAGATTTGTTTTTTGCAAGTTCCCACACACATTTGGTGTCGTCTCAAAATCCACGCTGTCAACTGCCTCCAGGGCCCTTTTCCATCAGAGAAAGAGACCACACAAAGGTTAGCTCGGTGGGTCCCGGAGAAGATGTTTTAATTGTCTCACAATAGATTCTTCTGTCATTGTACCGGCAAATACTGCCCTCCTGCTCTCGGATAACATGTTCAGAATTAGACAATTTGTCAATAAATCTCCCCCAAACTCCTTATGAAACTGAGAGAATATGGTTTCCCATTCGATATGATTCAGGCACCAATGTGAAATTTAGATTTACTAAGTGACTGGACTCCCCTAGGAGGCAAATCTACTTTGCTCAAAGATGGTTCCCCTTTGCAAGTGACTCCTACAAGAAGAGATGGTTTTATGAATTACATAATTATGTCTGTGGGATAGATACATCCACATTCACATTTCAAATGACTTGCTATGAATATGCTACACACACACACACACACACACACACACACACAGAGAGAGAGAGAGAGAGAGAGAGAGAGAGAGAGAGAGAGAGAGAGAGAGGCATATTAACCACCACTCTGAGTTAATTATTCTTTTTCTATCACTTAGATATTTTAATAAAATGCTATTTTCTTCTTGTCTCAGACAAACCTAAATGAAAAACAACAGATAATATAATTTTATAGGTTGTATTCATCTAGAGTACACATAGATAATTGTCTTAAAGCCTTTAATAAGCCATGCTTCACACACAACCAAGAAGGCATGCTAGGTCACCTTCTCATTAGCCTGTTCAAATATTTTTTCTTTTGGACATTTTACACACACACACACACACATATGGCATTAGACAGACACATAGATAGAATTAATGTGCTTTTTCTCATGCAAAGGAAAAAAATTAGATGCAAACTTTACATTTAAAAGTGTGTGTGTATTATACACAAACTATATAATATATGTATTATATATATACATATATAATATATATATTCCATCATTAATGAATATGAGAAGAGCACAGGTTGGCCAGCATATAACTATGAAGGACAAGCAACCACACATTGTGTCCCTACACTTATTGTAGGGTGTATTCTATCTCAGACTTGGGGTAAATGGGTGAAAGCAGGAGTTTTTCTCTCCCCCTTCATTTCCACATCCCTGAGTCTCATAGGTGGTGACAGCCATGTGCCACTTCCCTAATTTAAAAACAAACCGGCAGAAAACCATATGATTTATTTCCAGTACTTGAGCCACTTTCCTTTCAGGGGCATTTGTATGAAGGCATTTGTACCAAAGTTCCGCTGTGGTTACTTCTCAGGCCCAGCCAAGTGGAGTAGAGTGTTCTGGTTTCTGTCAAGTGATTGTGTAATTAATACACCATGGATGGATTAATTAGTTAAAGCACGGGAACCTTAACTTCATGTATGTGTGTATCTTCTGGTGGGAATAAACACCTGATCACCATCACATTTCAACAACTATAAATTGTAATTTTTATTACCCTTAAAAATACAATGTATTATAAAAATAATAGCTTTCTAGCCAAGTTCCCACCATGTTTTCTATACAGGCATCAGGACATTCTCTGTATATGTTTGTAAATCTGCAAAGTATTGATAACAATACCTGCCCCTGCCACTTCAGAGATCGGTATTAGACTGTCACTGCTATAATAGAAGTGTGAAGCACCTGTGAACCGTGACTACTTTAGGGGTCAAATGACCTTTGTACAGGGGTCACCTGAGACCATCAGAAAACACAGAGATTTACGTTGTGATTCATAACAGTAGCAAAATTACAGTTATGAAGTAGCAATGAAAATAATTTTGTGGTTGGGGGTCTCCATGACACAAACTATATTAATGGGTCACGGCATCAGGAAGGTTAAGAACCACTGGTCAAAAGCCAGAAATGACAATGAACTCTTCTTATGGCTTGCATTTGAGATGCCCCACCCCTTGTGTGCTTGTTCTCAGCTGGTAGTGCTATGGATGGGGTGGAATGGAGCCTTCAGAAGGCAAGGCCTTACTGTGGAAGTGGATCGCTAGAAAGCAAGCCTTTGCAGGGTGTGGTCAGGCCATCATCTCTCAGAGTTCTGTGCTCGCTGGTCTGCTGTGGTGAGAGGAGGCTTCACCATAAGCTTGTCCCCCACCGCAGACTCAGCCGTGCCTTCTCCACTGTATTGGACTGAGACCCTCAGAACTCATGAGCCAAATTAACTCTTTTCTCCCATATGCCATTCCTGTGAGTTATTCATAAAGGTGATGCAAAGGTGATTTTCACCGCAGATGTGTTCTGTTCTGGGTTCAGTGGATGGAGCTCAAAGACACACATCTATTTGATAAAAGAGAGTAACTTCAAATTCCTGTGCAGTCTGGATTAGCTGGTCACTAAAAGAGGTTCTGCTTTGGTGGATAACTGGGCTCCCACCATTCAGAAAACACTGGGTTAAAATGATTCAGGACTGCTTTTATATAATTTGTCACTCAGGGGCATACTGTAAATCTGGGGCATACTAGGGCAAATGCCATTTGACCAGCAGAAGTAGAGACTGGAGTGATACAGCTGCCAGGGAAGGCCCACCAAGCCTTCTCCTGTCTCTATAATGTTCAGAAAGGACAGGGAGACTGTCTACCCATAGTCTCAGAGGGAGCACCACCCTGACTAATCCTTGACTTCACACTTCTGTGTTCCAGAACAGTGAGGGAATAGATTTCACATAAGTATCTCATTGTGTTTCTATGATAGCCTGACCTTACTCGTCTTTCCTACACTGCAAGTCTGCCTCTGCTTTCATGTCATGCGTGTGCATGTGCGAGTGTGTGTGTGTGTGTGTGTGTGTGTGTGTGTGTACAGATTCCATATATGCAGGGAGAATCCCAACACTGTCTTCTCTTTAGATCCTTTCTTTCCTTGTTTCATGGTCTCCAATCTATTCCTCTCTTGTCCTGAATCTAGATTCTGCAAATGAGAGAAAATATTTGTCTTATTTCTACATAGCTGGATGAAACCCTGTTGTTTCGTGTGTGTGTATGTGTGTGTGTGTGTGTGTGTGTGTGTGTGTGTAGCTGGATGAAACCCTGTTATTTCATATGTATTCACATTTGCTATCCATCTATTGATGGACATCTAGGCTGGTTCAGTTTCTTAGCTATTGTGAATTGTGTAGCACCAACCCTATATGTGTAAGGGTTTCTGAAGTGTATCAATTTAAAAGCCTTGGGGTATATGCCCAGGAGTGATACAGATGGTTCATTTGGTAGTTTTTATTTTTATTTTCATTTATTCATTTGTTTGTCTGTTGTTGAGGAGCCCATATGTTCTGACTGCCAGGATCTCACAGGTCACATTCCCACCAACAAGCAGCAGGTAAAGCTTTCTCTCTCCCCAACGCTCACCAGTATCTGTGATCATGGGTTCTCTTGCTATCACCATTCTGATTGGCGTGAGATGGAGCCTCAAACTAGTTTTAATTTGTTTCCCTGATGGCTTGGAAGATGCTGAGTCTCTGTCCTTACAGCATCACCAGGAGAGGAATGCAGCTTCTTCCTATAAAAGGTGACACACTGTTTTAAGAAGAAGCCAAGCCTTTAGCTAACTGGCAAGCTGCCAATTTCCTCTCAAAGAATCTGAGGACTTTCTGATAAAGGTTGGGCAGGTCCATCTTCCAAAGGGTCTCTCTGCTGCTCCTCAACTCCTCAACTTCACACTGGGACATAGGGAGGAAAAGCTATCCTTGCTGGGACACTCTTGTGGGGCAATTTCTATAAAATGAGTGAACTAACCATGAAATCTGATTATTGATTGATATGAAATCATTCATATTTGCTTCCTCGGAGGTTCTACTGTTGTGAGCATGTCACAAACCATACCATGAACTTTTTAAGTTTCTGAATTATTATTATTACTATTACTATTATTATTGAGGCAGGTGTGTGCATTACTCAGCAGTGCATGTGTGGAGTTTAGGAGAGAACTCCATGGTGTCAGTTGCCTCCTCCTTTTACATGGGTTCTGGGGATTGAACTCATGCCTTTAGGCTTACAACACAATCACTTTACTCTTTGAGCCACCTTGCTGGCCCTACCATGTGTTTTTAGAACACAGAAAATACTTGGTTAAAATATTGATCTCAATCTGATGACTCTAAAATGTATTTATTATTTTATTTATGGGGTGATGGCATTTTATTTACCAGGAAAATAGTTGCTTCTATGAGGACATTATATAGGTATATGGTTGACCTCTTTACATTTCCTGTACTCTATAGGTATATGGTTGACCTCTTTACATTTCCCATACTCTTTCTAAGAATCTGAATGGCTTCCAGGAGAAGGTTAGACTTAGAAAGGGCCAGGGGGATCTTCTGGCATACACTTTCATTTTGTGGAGGGGAAACTCGGGCAAGGACATGTTAGGGAAGAGATCAAGGCCCCACAGTTAGTAAGTGAAGGTCTGAGTCGTAACTCTTATCATCCAGGCCACCTGAAACATGGCTCAGGAAGGAGCCTTTGCCACAACACCCGGCAGTGGAATCATTCAGTCTGGCAGAGGAAGGGGACAGTTAGTAATGTGAGAGAACAGAACCTAGAGAAATGGGCTGGTCTGCTGAATTGCACAGTGTACACAGCTCCTAGCATGATGTGGGGTTCACAGTCAGCACCCAGTAAATGAAGTGTATCACTTCTGCTACTGCTGCTAGATTCAGAGGTTCCATGTGGATCAATGAATGCAAAGCCTGGCGAGCTTTCAAGTCAGGCACACCTGCCTTGTATTCTTGATACAAGACAGGAAATAACAGACTGTAGACTTAGTACATTTGGGGAGAACTCATCTACACTCTCAGTGGTTTTCTTCCCCATATGGCAAATACTTTATGCTTTTCTTTGCATCCCTCAATCCCTTCCAACTCTCTATTTTAGCAGTTGAAGACATGGAATATCTTAAAATGCTCTTCTCTGGCTCAACCTGAAAAGACACTACTTTAAAAATAAATAAATAACCGTGCTATTCTGGGAAATCTTTTGTCACATAAAATATTAAAGCATGAGCTACAGAGCAGGGAAAAGAAGTTGTGGGTGGCTTTCAGGGGCACATTCTCTGCATCAAAAGCAAGAACAAAAATCTACAAAGGAAGGAGAAAATTCAGAATCAAACGTGGGCATGAGCTGGGTGTCTCTGACATTTCCATCTTCATCAGGGGGGATCTGTCAAGTGGCAACTGAAACTCTTCATCAGTAATCTCAGCACCAAACCTGAAACAAATAGCAGTTAGTCACCCACCCCCTACAAGTTCACATCTGGGTCACCCATACCCACAATGCCCTAAGCATATGGCTGCCATTAATGCTTTGTTACTGCTGCGGGTCCTCACGATCAAGAGCCCCCACGTGAATATCAGAGGTTAATCAGGGTTTTGATCGTCCCAGCTTTCTCAGAGAAAGAGACCCTACCCCAGGATCCCTGCATTGGTGGAGCACAGAAATAGAAATACCAGCGTGTTGAATTGTGGGTGATTGTGCTCTCTAAAAAAGTTATTCATTACGCTAAAACACTGGTATTGCTTAAACAAGTTCAATCTGAAAAGCCTTTCAATGCGACTGCTTAGCAGGAAAGAAAAGCAGAGGTGGGGGAAGGAGCCTTTTTTGAAAACCAGCTTCCTAAGGCTCGGGCATCTCAAATGGCTTTAAGGGCATCCCTCATACAAATATTTTAAAAAGTGGCAGTGTTTATTCATCAGCAAGAAAGTGTTTTCATCTCTCAAGAACAATCAAAACATAATCCTCGAATCACAGGCGTGAGTAAGAGTGACCAGCAATAATAACGAACAAGGCGTTCATTCATGGCCCAGCAGGGCTGGTGAAACCCAGCTGACTTTGGGGAGAGGGAATGTGTTTTCTTTGGCAATGCAATGAAAGTACAAAATCAAAACCTTTTCATCTTCGGGATTATTTCCTTGAGAATTGTAAGGCAAATTACATATACACCATCATCAACAAGGTAAGAAATAAAAATGGCTTTTCCCCGTGGTCTGTGAAGAATTGAATTATCACATCTTTGTATCTGAGCAGTACCTAAAGAGCATCTTGGGGAGGCTGTAGTTGGAAGCTCTTTTTTGCACTTGTGTAAACTTAGGGTATAAATAATAAAATCAATTATTTGGTGTCACACTTAAAGCTGCTTTTATCATATTCCCTTTCCTTCTTGTTACTTAGCAGTGCAGTTACTGGTACTAATTAATAAATGGTTGTCATTTTGCCTGAGAAATGAAGATCAATTTTCTGGTTTTATTTGGATTTAAACATCACGATATTTAAAAAGAAACAGATTTTTTAAAAAATGTAGATATTGGCAGAAAGTGATGTCTTAAACGTCAAGAGATTTCAATGTTGTTCACACTTAGATTTTAATATTTCCATTGTCTGGACTCTCAAATGGTTGGGATAGCCTTGGGCCTCTCTGTTTTACTAGACAACCGGTAGATAGTGGGATAACAAAAATAAACACTCACCGGACATGGTGGTACATGCCTTTAATCCTAGCACTCAGGAGGCAGAAGCAGGCAGACCTGAGAAATGGGTTATACCAGAGTCCAGTCTTACCCAGACCCACAGTTCACATGGAAAGCAGAGTGAACAAACACACAGGTGAGGTTCTAGCTCACAAAAGCTTCACCTGCAGCTATTTTTAAATATGGGTTTTATTTGAAAGGCATAGAAACTATGTGATTTTTTTTTCCCTACACATCTGTTTGGTTTAGCTGACAATCCCCAGTTTGACAATCCCATCTGTCAATCCAATACTAAACTAGATGTTGCTTGGGACTAAAGTTCATAAGCACTTGACTTTGAGGAAATGACTGACCTGATGCATTGAATGGCCTTAAAACAGAGGCAAGGCTACCATGAAGAGATCCTACAGTGGATGGAAGCTTCCACTGTTGGGAATTCTTCCCACATTTAGATATCTATGACAATTCTAGCAAGAAGGGTATCCATAGCAGAACGAAGGGGCCCAAGCCCACACTGCAGCAGGGTGAGGGGCCGATGCTGAAACAGTGGAGACAGGAAATAGGACGTGCATCCCTTCAAGAAATGTATGAAAGAAAAAAGGAGACAAACCCGGAGGGAGAGGCAGAGTCCAGTTCGTATATTTTCAAAAGATGTGGAAAGTGAACAATTGTTCGGTTCTGGCAAGAGCAGTGTATTAGGGTTTTCCAGAGAAAAAGAACCAACAGAATAAATATATGTTACAAAGGAGAGTCATCCATTGGCTTACAGAGGCTAAATTCACAGCAGTTTTACCTGTTCAAGTTCAAACCAGTCAATATTCAAGCATGGAAGGTGTGTGTGGGGGGAGGGGGGGCAAGATGGGGGATGTGAGGCTCACCAGCCTCCACCTCTAATTGGGGAGCTATGGACAAGTTGATGACTTCTAGGAGCTAGAGGGTCAGTTTTCTTTAAGGGTGTAGCCTTTCCTTGGTAGGTTGACCATGCTCCAGTGGATGGCACCATGAGTGTACAGGCAGCAGAAATTGGACTTAGTGGATTATTTAAAAAGCCCAATGAGGACATGAAGTTGGGTGGAGTGAGAGTTGGGGTGCATGTGGGAGGACTTAGCACTAAGAACAGGGAATGAATATAATCAAAAAGCACTGTGTACATTTTATAGCTAATAAAGACTTCATATTAATAACTACATAACTCTGCCGAGCTGAGTGTCTGTCTGTGGCAGTTCTAAAAAGATGATGAAGGTGAGCAATTGGGCTCATCTAGCTTTGGGAATTTGCCAGGCAGATGTGAGTGAAAGAAAACAGACCCACAAATTTAGAGCATTGGCAATGATTTCATGTAAGCTCTGTATTATTCAGGGTTCTCTAGAGTCACAGAACTTATGGGTAGTCTCTATATAGTAAAGGAATTTATTAATGACTTACAGTCTGTAGTCCAACTCCCAACAATGGTCAGCAGCAGCTGTGAATGGAAGTCCAAGGATCTAGCAGTTGCTCAGTCCCACAAGGCAAGCAGGTGAAGAAGAGCCTTCCTTCTTCCAATGTCCTTATAGATGGGGGAGGGGAGGTTTAGAGATAGACCAGAGAGAAAGCAAAGAGGTCTATGCACTACATAAAACAGTAGAAGACACCAGTGCGAAGGAGATGTGTCTTAGTTAGGGTTTGTATTTCTGCACAAAACATCATGACCAAGAAGCAATTTGGTGAGGAAAGGGTTTATTCAGCTTACACTTCCACATTGCTGTTCATCACCCAAGGAAGTCAGGATAGGAACTCACACAGGTCAGGAACTTGGAGGCAAGAGCTGATGCAGTGGCCATAGGGGGATGTTTCTTACTTGCTTGCTTCCCCTGGCTTGCTCAGCTTGCTCTCTTATAGAACCCAGGACTACCCACCCAGGGATGGCACCACCCACAATGTGCCGGGCCTTTCCTACTTGATCACTAATTGAGAAAATGCCTTACAGCTGGATCTCATGGAGGAATTTCCTCAAGGGAGGCTCCTTTCTCTGTGATAACTCCAGCCTGTGTCAAGTTGACACACAAAACCAGCCAGTACAAAATGGGGCCTCTGGTTCCCAACTGTAGAGATTTGGGTGGCATCACAGTTGCTCTCAGGCTTCCTCAAAGAGGACCATTTTCATAAGAACTTCCAAGTCCCTTTAACCTGGAAGGTAGATAAGAACAACTAACATTGCTAGGAGTTTGTATGAGTTTACTCATAGGAGTTTTCTGTGTTCTTAGCACAGTGCTGAGCATTTTCTAGGCATTAAATCATACATGAAATATAGCTTCTAGTCCTATCCTTACAGTATCCTTGTGCTCACTGAGAGGACCAAAGATTCCAGAAAGAGTCTGGAACAAAGAGAGAAGAGATGGCCACTTCCAAGAGATCATCAGCAAAGAGCCATCATCTCACTGAACTAGACAGTAATTTGGAAGAAGTTGAGACCTGCGCAGGAGTCTTAGTTATTGTTTCTATTGTTGTGATTTTAAAATATTATGATTGAAGGCAACTTGGGGAGGAAAGGGTTTATTTCATCTTACAGCTTGTAGCCCAGCATCCAAGAAAGTCAGGATAGGAACCCAAGGCAGGAATCTGAAGTAGGGATCTGATTCAGAGACCATGACAGAGCACTGCTTACTGGCCTGCTTCTCATGGCTTGCTCAGCCTGCTTTCTTATACAACCCTGGATCACCTGCCCAAAGATGGCACCACTCATAGTGGTCTGAGCCTTCTTACACCAATCATTATTCAAGAAAATGCTCTATAGAGTTGCCTACAGGCCAATCTTATGGTAGCAAACTCTCATTTAAGAGTCCCTCTTCCCAAATGACTCTAGCTTGTGTCAAGTTGACAAAAATCCAGCCAGCACAGCCAGGTTTGCTCTTCTTGGTTGGGATTCTGAGAGGGCACAATCAGAAGATTTTGGAAGGGAAAGTATAAGGTTAGAAGACAGAATAAGAAATCCAGATGAACATTAAGGTGGAGGAGTCTTGGGTGGCAGATATTCATGTTCTATGTTTGAGAGGCTTATATCACAGGTAAAAGCAAAATAAATGTGTGTGCGAGGCCAGATGGGTTTAGATTTGTCCTGGCTGGTTTGTGTGTCAACTTGGCACAGGCTGGAGTTATCACAGAGAATGGAGCTTCAGTTGGGGAAGTGCCTCCATGAGATCCAACTGAGATGCATTTTATCAGTTGGTGATGAAAAGTGGGAGGGCCCATTGTGGGTGGCACCATCCCTGGGCTGGTAGTCCTAGGTTCTGTAAGAAAGCAAGCTGAGCAAGCCAGGGAAAGCAAGCCAGTAAGGAACATCCCTCCATGGCCTCTGCGTCAGCTCCTGCTTCCTGACCTGCTTGAGTTCCAGTCCTGACTTCCTTTAGTGATCAACAGCCATGTGGAAGAGTAAGCTGAATAAACCCTGTCCTCCCCAGCTTGCTTCTTGGTCATGATGTCTGTGCAGGAATAGAAACCCTGACTGAGACAGGATTCTTAAAGGAACCTCAAGCATAACTAGCCCCTGTTTGGGGTTTATTATTTACTATGTAGGTCATAGCAAGCAGCTGAAGGTCTCAGGTTTAAGAGCAGCCAACAGTTGTGGATTGTTTGCCGCACTTTAGACCATTTTATGTATGATTCATTTGGTCCTCACAAGGCGGTGCCGTGAAGCCTTCATGGCATTTGGCAGAGGTTGACTTTGGACCCTGCCTGTTGATCCTTGTGCTGTTCCTGCTGTTCTCTCCCTTCAACTCTCTTTCCTATACAACCTGCTCTTTCTAGCACCAAAAGACTCTCTGTAATCCTTCTAGAAAAATTCAAATGCTAATATCTGATAAAGTTATAACTGTGTTGATATAAGCAAAGTGAACACTTAATACCCGTACTTTACAAGTGGATTTGGGGAGGTTTATTTCAGACTTCATCCAGGAGGGCTTACATTCTTCTGTAACTCAGAGGCCTTCTGCACACAAGGGCACATAGCCCTACGACTGTGCTGTGAGATGGACCAAGAAATGTGTGGAGCTGGAGAGATGTCTCACTGGTTAAATGGTGGATTTAATCATTAACCACATATATTGATCATTTAGAGGACCTGAGCTCAGTTCCCAGCACCCACACTGGGTGGCCACAGCTTCCTGTAACTGCAGTTCCAGGGTATGAGATTCCCCATCTTCTGACTTCCTTGGGCACCTGCACTCACTTACACACACCTACACATAGGCAAGGGGTTGGGGGGAGGGCCCATCGTGGGTGGTGCCATCCTGGGCTGGTAGTCTTGGGCTCTATAAGAAAGCAAGCTGAGGAAGCCAAGAAAAGCAAGCCAGTAAGAAATATTCCTCCACAACCTCTGCATCAGCTCCTGCTTCCTGATCTGCTTGAGTTCCAGTCCTGACTTCCTTTAGTGATCAACAGCCATGTGGAAGAGTAAGCTGAATAAACCCTGTCCTCCCCAACTTGCTTCTTGGTAATGATGTTTGTGCAGGAATAGAAACCCTGACTAAGACACATGTACACACACACAATTTAAAATAATAGAAAACATATAATAATAATTTGTGCCAAGTTTCATGGCAAAACCTATAATCCCAGCACGTGGGAGGCCGAGGCAGGAGGACCAAGCTTTCAAGGCCATCCTTGTTTTCACAGAGAGTTTGAGAGCAGACTAGACTACACTGTCTCAAAAAACAAGTGAATTGTTTGTCACAAAATAAATTCAACCTGCCCACAAGGAAAAGAAGACTTTTCTGATATCATCCTAAGGACAATAAAATGTTACTGTCAAGCTTATTGTAAATTCTATAGCATACATGTTTTGGGTTTAAAAATTATCTCAGGGGCTGAAGAGATGGCTCGGCAGCAGTTAAGAGCAGTTGCTGTTCTTCCGGAGGACCAGAGTTCAGTTCCAAGCACCCACATCAGGTGGCTCCCAATCGCTGGTAACTCTACCTTCAGGGGGATCCCAAGCCTCTGGCCCCTAAGATCACCTGCAGACACATACACATAATTTAAAGTAATAAAATAAAACTTAAAAAAAAAAAACCAAGCAAGTATAGATTAAAATAAAAAAAAAACTAGTTTAAAAAGACAAAATCAAAACAGTCCACTATCCACCCAAAACCCACTTGGCCTAGCATGTGTGGCATTTCCATGGAGATGCCATGATATGTCACACGGGAGCTGTGGTGATCTTATAACAGGCAACCAATGGGGAGGCTGCTGCTTCAAGTGTCTATGTGCTTACTCATCTCTTTTGAGTTCTTCATTAAGGTCCGTGCCATGTTTTCACTAAGTGACAGTTTAAAAAAAATTACTACCCATTCTAGCCACATTTATCAAAGGGAAATTAGGCTGTGGAATAGAAATAATACTATAAATTTGAGTTACTTTCCTATATGCAAACCCTAAGTTGTTTTTTTTTTTTAATAAATCCCTAGACTGGACCACATATTTTCCTGAAAAATCTATATCCATTTGGATCCCTAAATTTTTAGTGTATGATTAAGTTATAGTTGCCATTCAGAAAGTATCTTGGGGCTTCTGCTGTCTTCTTCCTTCAGGAAGGATTTCCAAGTCTGCTCTGGAGACGCTAATCTCTCGTCAAACTCATTCCCAGCTAGCCCTCTTAATCTATGAAATGTGGGCAAGATGAAGAGTCATGGAAAATTTCACTTCTCTCTTCATTACTGTGAACATCTTTAAAACCCAAGTCCGGCAGAGAACACCTAGGCACTGTCATATATTCTCAGGCTCTGGAAGAAGTGTCTTCAAACTACAATTCAGAAAGAACCCACCACTGTGCTAATGTTTCAGGAAGATGCCTTGTAACATCATTAGATATGAACACAAATGCCCAACAACAAAGAACTCTGGCTGGACCCCTGCGGATGGAAGCCCACTGACTGTGATGGAGACGCCAGACCTCCTGGTGTATGATACACCCACACCATCGACCTGACCTGAGAAATAAGTCAGGACAGAAATATCTCTTGTCCTTTCTTATCCTGGGCTGCAGAGTCAGGCCAAGAATACCCTAGGATATCTGCCAGTGTGGCTGTGTATAAAGTGGCCAGTGGGGCTGAGTCAGAGATGTGACAGGTACACTGGCACGATTTGATGTTATGATCACAGGTGACCCTCAATTATTCTAAAATCCCAGACAGCCTCCAACTAGGAAAATTTCCTTTGGCTGCATCAATTGTGAACATGCGTGCATGTGTGTGTGCATGTGCATGTGTGTATGTGTGTGTGTGTGTGTGTGTGTGTGTGTGTGTGTGTTATTTTTAGCAGAATATAAAGACTGTAGGCTATGATTTTTTTAGAAGAAAACTCCAAGCATATGTTGTTAAGTCCAGAACTTCTGGGCTTGAGCCCTCGGGGCTTCTATTTTCTGGATGTGATGCTCCATCAAACCTCTCTCAACACAGGCTGGTTTGTCCTTTATAAAATGGACAAAATAGTCCGTTGCAACCCACACACAAATAGGAGTGATGCCAGGGACAAGTTGGTTAATAAACATACCGTGAATATGTATGTAGAACTATTTTATAGAGAAAGCTGCTGTATAACTCAAATTCTTTATGCCATATGTATGTTAACAATAGGTTGGGTAAATTCTTTGTTTAACTAAAACTGTCAGGACAAAAGTGGGTGGTTGACTTGTCCTCTCTACTGCCCTTACGCTATTCCGATAGTAACATTCTTTTTTTCAGAGATTCCCTCCCACTTGAGTTATAGAGAAACAAAATATTTAGCTATGTGTAATAACTAGAGCTCATGCAAAGGATTGAAGAGGGGATGGCTTGATCCTGAGCAGATGTTTCCCCTAACCTGAGCTAGCTGACTATGGAAACTCGGCTCGCTCCCAGGAGGTTTGCCTTAGCGGCCACTGGCTTTTCAGGATGTTGAATTCACTTGGGATGCTGTAAATGATTAGGTAACTTCCCCCAGGCATTAAGGGACCTGGTGGAAATCCAACCTTAAATAAGTTCTGTTACTGTAGAGCAAGGCCCCTTGCTGACCCAGAATTCCGGCATCTCCCAAGTCTGAATGTGAGTAGCCTGGACTCTTCTGCTCATAGAGAGAGGCTCACAGGCTTCTGTGAATGCTAAGCTGTGAGAATGGCTCTGTGCATGCTGCGAAGGCTGTAGGCTGGCTCAAAGGAGTGCTAGGAACTTAGTGGACATGCTGAGAGACACTCTGGGAAGGTCCGGGGTTATGCTGAGAAAGCTATGGCGGCAGAGAGGAGGATGAGGAAGAACTCTGGGGCCTCTTGAGCGCATGACCAAAAAGCAGAGTCCACTCTGATACCTTGAAAGTGAAATTTCCCCGTGGCGTCCGTCTTATAGCCTCCTGTAAGAATAAGTTAGCTTGCATTCTTTCTAGACAGTATCTCTTCTCTATCAGAAGTATTTCCATAGCTGAGTTTTTCTAATACCTCAGTTTAGTGCAGATGGCACAAAGGGGACCATTTCTGCTTTCTTAGTCACACCGCCTCAAGTACTGACTTCCGCTTCCGGATGTTTTAGCTCTCTGCCAGTTCTCTAATTTTTTTTTTTAATTTTTTATTGTAACTCTATGAGGAGAAATATCTCAGAAGTTTCACTTTTCTTCAACCTAAACTAGATAATATGGGCCTTCAGACGTTTCCATGGATATATTTTAAACCCGGTGTACATTTTTCCATCGTAGGCAATTCATTTTATGCTTGTGTTAATTTAGAGTAAAGCCCTGGCTCTGTGCGAGTGGATTGTTGATGAAATCCTATTAAACAGATAGGGTTCTATCTATGCTAGATTTTGTTTTTTTTGTTTTGTTTTGTTTTTTGTTTTTTTTTAAGCTACAACAAATTACTCCATCTAGAAGGACCACCTATGTGGTTACCTTAGCTTCCACAGCCCGTTATTTTCTAAAGATATGATTTAAAATATTCCGTTAATGTTTTTCTGTGTATTTATAAATTTCTTACTCTTTTCCCTCTTTTAAAAATATTTATTTATTTCATGTGTATGAGTGTTACGTTTGCATGTATCTGTGTGTGTCGGTTGCCCTCTGAAGCCAGAAGAGGATGCAAGGTGCCCTGGGACTGGAGTTACAATAAGTTATAAACTAGTGGATGCTAGGAATCAAACCCTGGTCCTCTGAAAGAGCAGCCAGTGCTCTTAACTGCTTAGCCAGCTCACTAGCCGCAAACCCCTTTCCTCTTAATGCTTTAAAATGTTCTGGGAATGACTGAATTAAAATTAAAAGCAATTAGAATTGTTTCTTGTGATTTACCATATATAACAAAGAGCTGAAGGAATTAATTCAAATTATCCATAAGAAAATCACCATTAAAAAGAACTAACTACATCAACTGGCAAATTATGTTATTGTGTGTTGTTAATCTGTTTTATACCTAGTAAAATATATATCTAACCACACACTTATAACCACAGTTACCAATCTATTAAAGAATTTACTGCTTATGGTATTTTAAAATCATGAACTTTTTTTTTGAGACTCAATTTTTTGTTGTTGTTTATTTGTTTGTTTTTTGAGATAGGGTTTCCCTGTATAGCCCTGGCTATCCTAGAACTCACTCTGTAGACCAGGCTGGCCTCGAACTCAGAAATCTGCCTGCCTCTGCCTTCCAAGTGCTGGGATTAAAGGCGTGCACCACCACTGTCTGGCTTGAGACTCAGTTTTATGTATCCCACACTAGCTTGAATTCCATATGTAGTCAAGGATGACTTTGAATTTCTGATTCTCCTGCCTCTACCACTCACCTGGTATGATAAGTGTACACTAGTACCCTGCTTTATATTATGCCAAGGTTCAAACCCAGGCCTTCCTGCAGGCTAAGCATGTACCCTACCACCTGAGCTATATCCCCAGACCTGTCTATCACCTGAGCTAAATCCTTAGCTGCTAACATTCCTTAAATGATTGAAATGTTTACTTTGGAATTATCAGCTCAGAGCCCGAGGTTATAACACACCTGTGCACAGATTACTTCACTCTCAAGTTTTATTGACAATTAGGGTTTGCTTGTTTGTTTGCTTTTTGTTTATGATGTTTCCTCTTTGCAATGTAACGTATTTCCAAACTTGGGGTTGACTAATGTGTCAGCACCACTTGGTTTTTTCCTAATGCATAACAGAAACCATATGAATCTTGTAGATGTTTTGAGTAACACAAAATTCTGTAGTGTAGATGCAACCCCTTTATACAATGTACACTCTGTACTCTTTTTTTCTCTCTTGCCCCCAGGATACTTGGTGATTCATTTTCTAGATATTTTTTCCATATACTTACTAAAATATGATTTAAAAACTAAAATAATAGTTTTAAAGTATTCCATCGATTTATTTGGCTCTAAATGAATCATAGATGTGTATGTCAGTATTTGTATAATTGATTCCTTTAATGGTATTCTGTTGTGTGAATATGCCATCATTCACACAATGACAAATTCTGGGTCACTAACCTCCTAATGAGTAATATATATCTGGGTTGCATCCAGTTTCTCATTATAACTTAGCTTCTCAAAGTGTGTCTCTTTGTTTTTCCATTAACCTTCACATTGCCTTGATCAAAATTAACTGAATTCCCTACTGACCCAAAGGCAGCTTTCTCTCCTATTTCTTTCATTTGTGGTATATTTTCTGAAGTTTTCTGCTTTTTGATTTTGTGCTTTCTTTTTGAGCCTTCTCTTTCCGCTCTCTGATTTCCTCCTTATCAGGGACAAAGGTGTTCTCCACACATTGCTAACAATGTATCCTCCTGGCTTGTCCAGTCCGCAAGGCTGAAGATAGGTAGCAACAGTAGCCAACATTAGGTTTCCGATAAGGAACAAGAGACTGCTGCAGGCAGGGAGCCTTGTCAAGGTCTCCGTAGTCTGAGCACTCCATTCCCACGTGAACAATGAATGGCGATTTCACCCGCCCACCCCGCATTGTTCCAGTTATCCTTTGCCCTTTCTGTCAAATCTTGGCACCCAGGAGACAGCAGAACATGTTCTGAATTCAACCCTGGGGAGGCACGGATCAATATCACTTGACTCTTCTTACCCGTGAGTTGTTCTTTTTCTATGGCTGACGTGAGTGAAGCCTGGGCTATTCTTTGCCATGACCCCTCCTCACTTGGCCCTGCTAACCTCTCTAGGGTGGGATGGCTATCTCCAGCCTCTGGGCCGAGCTCCCAGGGCAGAGGAGCGGGATGCCGGCAAGTGCAAGGCTGAGACATAGGACAGGATCCGACTGCTTCCGTGATAGACTCAGAGGACATGGAGAAAATGAAGTTTACCTCTAGGAGTTTAGATGTCACATGCTAAGACCATTAGTTTTCCCCTTAACACCCCGAACACTGTTAGAATAAATTGTGTGACTTGTACTTTGAAAATAAGATTATAAGAAAGCAGAATAGATTATTCTCCACTTTTGGAACATATACTTTAAATGACTTTTCTTTATACTGACAACACAATTCATTTTCCTGACAAACCCACATATTCTTCTCCATAAATGTGTTGTTAGCTATCAAAGGCAGACAAGAAACTCTTAATTACCCTTAATAAGAATTTCTTTTGAGTCAGGCCCAAAAGTGGTTGGTGCACGCCTTTAGTCCCAGTACTCAGGAAGCAGAGGCAGGCAGGTCTCTGAGTTCCAGGCCAGCCTGATCTAAAAAAATGTGTTCCAGGACAACCAGGGCTACACAGAGAAACCCTGACTTTAAAAACAAACAAACAAACAAACAAACAAAAGACTTTCTTTTGGGACCAGTGAAAGGGCTCCGTGGGTGATTGCTGCATAACTAGGAAGTCCAAATTCAAACATCCTCAAAACCCATAAAAGTTGAATGGACAGAATGAACTCCACAAAGCTAAGCATGTGTAGTTTGTGTGTCCACACACAATAATACTAAACTTTAATATTTTAAAACCTCTTTAGCAGAGTTACTTGGGGAGAGAGGGAGAGTGTTAGGAAATGGAAAAATGGTTGTCACCTTCAAAGGAACTCTTGTTTGTTTATTTCTTTATTTGAGGATATGATATGTCTGAGTGTATGTCATGTATGCGGCATGCACATGTGTGTACTCAGGGTCTCCTCTATCACTCTCCAAGTTGTTCCCTTGAGATGGGGTCTCTTACTGAACCAGGATGTAGACTGGCGGCCTGTGCTTACCACCTAACCCAACAATTCCAGTTCTAGATATTTCTCCAAAATAAAGGAAAACACATGTCTCTGCAAAGACCTCTGCATGAATGCATATCAACGCTTTGCCCAAAATACCTCAGTGCTAGAAACAGCCTTAGTGTATAACAATTTGGACAAAGCAACTGTGGCACAGACTGTCAAATACTACAGGACACTGACTGCAGACACCAAGACAAGACCTCAGAACCATGCTGAGTGAAAGGTGATGCCACTGTAATACCTCTTGTGTGGTTCCTGACAAGTTCTCAGTTGTGAAAGAGGGAAAACAGTGGGCAGGAGAGAACCGTCTGCCAGCCAGTGGGAGTGTCAACACTTTTTTTTTATTAGATATTTTCTTTATTTACATGTCATATGATTTCTCTTTTCCCAGTTTCCCCTCAAAAACAACAACAACAACAACAAGAACAAACCCCTGTTGCCTCCCCTCTCCCCCTGCTTGCCACCCTGCTCTCTTCCACTTACTGGCCCTGGCATTCCCCTACACTGGGGCACGGAACCTTCACAGGGCCAAGGGCCTCTCCTCCCATTGATGACCGACTTTGCAATCCTCTACTATACACATGCTGCCAGAGCAATCAGTCCCACCATGTGTACTCCTTGGTTGGTGGTTGAGTCCCTGGGAGCTCTGAAGGTACTAGTTTGTTCATAATTGGTCTTGTGCATGCCTGGGTTCCCTCTAACTTGACAGTTCTCAAAACTCTCTAAAAGTTAGTTCTAAAGTCTTGAAAGTTATGTAGCCCAATAAAGATCTTTTATGACTGAATGACTGACAATGTTTATGTAATGTGTCTATCTACACATACTAGAACACTAGGGTTGGGGGGATGTTTTGTTTTATTTTTCTCTTCTCTCTCTCTTCCTTCCTTCTTTTCTTCCTCCCTCCCTTCCTTCCTTTCTTCCTTCCTTCCTTCCTTTCTTTCTTTGTTTCTTTCTTCCTCTCTTTCTTTGTTCTTTGTTTGTTTGTTTGTTTGTTTATTTCCTTCTCTCTTCCTTTCCTCTTCAGTGCTGAAGGCTGAACCCCAAGGCCTTATTTGTGTTTGGCAAGTGTTCCAGCACTGAGCTACATCTCCAGGACATGTTTTTATACATAAGATTCTATGTAGCCTATGTTGGTCTCAAACTTGCAAACCTTCTGCCTCAGCCTCCAGAATGCTAGGTTTATCAGTTTTAAATATAAGGAAAGATTCTCTTAGCTTAATTTGCACTTTAATCCCAGAAATGCATAAGTTTGAGTCCAGCCAGAGCTACATGGTGGGTTCCAGACCACCCAGGGCTGCACAATAATGCCTGACCTCATAACACACAAATAAAACAATACCCCTACAACTCTCAGGTAGGCATTTTTGGAGTTTGTAGTAATGTTTTATGTTTCTATTATTAATACTATAAAATTAAGTAATGAAGCCATCATACACTATTTGAAAAGATAAAATAATGCTATTTAGCTAATATTATCTAGGCAAAGTGATAAAACGGGTTAAGTTTATTATTCTCTATGCATATCGTCTAAGTGGTAGGACTTTTTTCTTTATTTTTTCGAACTAATAAAAATGAGCATATTACAAAAATTGATAAATTTTTAGCTTTAGTCCTAGGTTTTCTTTCTTTCTTTCTTTCTTTCTTTCTCTTTCTATGTTCCTTCCTTTCTCTTTCTTTCTTTCTTTCTCTCTTTCTTTCTTCCTTCCTTCCTTTTATGAGACGATGGAATGAACTCTGAAGATTTCCAGAGGTTTTCTTTATGCCTGTCTGTCTGTCTGTCTGTCTGTCTGTCTGTCTGTCTGTCTGGAGGTGGGCTGGGGATCAAACCTAGGGCCTTCCTCATACAAGCACTCCCCCATGGAACCGCTATTCTTAGCCTTGGGCAACTATGACTCTCCAGCAGCACTGTGACTCCTTTCCTGCCTTTCATTTTCTTTTCTTTCCACAAACATTTGTGGAGGCTCACACTCTGCAGGCTCCTGCAGCTCAGCTGTGTTGGTTTAGGAATAGAGCAGTCTAGCAGATCCCTGTCCCCTGCCTACCAGATGCCAGCTCCCGGCCCCCAGCTGTCAGGACCTAAACAGTCACCAGGCATTGCCAAAGCCACCCCACCCCCGGCTAAGGAAACTGATCTCTAAATATCGAGTTTAAATACATATTTTTTTTTCTAAAATTTTTCTATCCATGCCATGTTAAAATTAACAAGCATTCTGTATACTGGATTCTCTCTGCGTTTTCACTAGGGTGCATCTGCTACTCAAAAGAAAGGCTGATTTTTTTCCCTCGTTCAGCATCTCACTGTAGACAGGGTCTGGAAGAGGAAAGAAGGGAACTCCCTAAAGGGGAAACTCCCTAATGTATCCTATGATGCATTTCCAATGAATTGTGCCTTTTTCTATGACCATTTCTGAAAGGCACACTGAGTTCAGGATATCAGAAACTATCTCCCAGGGCAAATCAGAGACAGCATCTTAAGGTCACAAGAAATATAAAACATTCAAGTCCGAGTGTCCATTTTCTGTTGCTTCGTAGAAGTACAGCACAGAAAGCCTGGCCTTTTAAATACAAAATGTCTTATTTTTAGTATATGATTTTTGGGAAGGAGTAGAATGGACATTTTTAAAGAGGAAAAGGAATATTCAACTAGAAAAGATTAAATAATTTCGAATTAACTGTTTTTCAAAATTATTTAGAGAGAGACAAAGGGAGAGAAGGAGGAAGAGAAAAAGAGAGAGGGGGAAGGGAAGGGAGGGAGAGAGAGAAAGATAATAGTGGTTATCAGAGGCCTGTAGCTGTTTCGCATTCAATTAGACTTTTTTTTTTTTTAAGTGTTGTAGCTTTAAAAATATTTCGGTGTTTTCAATGTGTCAACAGTTACCGTATCTCTTCACTTAGCTAAACTTACTGAATAATTTCACAAATAAATTTTAAGGTTTGTGGGCGTTGCGCAGAGTTCAAGATAATTTTAGAATGCACGAGTAAAGTTTTAAACCGTGCTTGGCCATCACGTGGGGTGGGGGTGGGAGCGCTGACTGCAAAGCTCAGTCTGAACTGAGTACACACTGCCACCTAGTGGCTATGAAAGTCTCAAGCTCACAAAAGGGTGTGGTGCGAGTTCCCACCTTTCTAATTTCTTCTACAAGATGGGAGTGTGTACTTACCTCAGAGCTGAGGGAATTAAGGAAGGGAGTATAAGAAGTGTCTGTCATGTCTCCCTGTCCTCACTGTATGCCTGCCATCCCGCTCTAACCACCATGGAAGTACAGGGACACCTGTTAGTGTATGTAGAATACTTCTCATCTGAAGCATTCCAGTTTGAACTCTAGGTTAATGTTTGGTGCCTGTAAGTTGAAACATCACCAGGATCAGTGTACCCATCTTCAATCACTAGGACTGGGAATTTTCAACCTGTGCTCAGAAGCAAGGTAGCTATGGCTTGCTATGGTGTTAGAGACAAGGACCCAATGTCTACCCTGGTCGGGGTTCTTTCCACCAAGTGTGAGACTGGTCCCATCCCTTCTACAAAGTACAGACAGACACCTGACAAGCTCTTAGGACTGTAACCCTGCAAGGGTATTGATGGCATGCACACCAAACTGCGATTGGTCTCAGAACTTCCCATCACTTTAGCGGGGGTGCAAATTAAAGCTTATTCCTCTGAAACAAGCCAAGACCATACAATGGGAAAGGGAGAACATCTTTAACAAATGGTGCTGGTCTAACTGGATGTGTACATGTAGAAGAATGCAAATAGATTCATATTTATCACCCTGCACAAAACACAAGTCCAAGTGGGATCAAAGAGTTCGATGTAAACCCACATACACTCAATCTAGTGGAACAGAAAGTAGAGAATAGCCTTGAACTCATTGATACAATGTCTCTGTACAAAAAGATTTCCAGTGTATCTGGTACTGTAAAGAATGACTGGCTTTTTAATTCCCCAAAGAAGTGAGAGTAATCAGTGTAGAAACAAAACATAAAATGAAGCTGGAGGCAGCTGGAGAGATGGCTCAGCACGTAAGAGCACTCACTGCTCTTCCAGAGGACCTGGGCTCAGTTCTCAGTACCCATACCAGGCAGCTCACAACTGCCTATAACTCCAACTTCAGGGCATTCAACACTCTTCCGGCTTCCTCAGGCACTATACATACATGCCAAGAAGCAAACACACCCATAAGATAAGAGCAAATAAATCTAAAAAAAAAAAAAAAAAAAAAAAAAAAAAAAAAAGGACCAAACTGAAATAAAGAGAAAGAGAAGGTAGGAATTATTTTTATACTGCTCCGGAGGCTTATTGAGTGGTATGGGGAGAGTGTGTAGAGAACAGAGACAGCTCTTAGCTCGCTGCTTTGGACCCAAACCAAGATGCAGGAGGTAGGAGAAAGTTTGAAACAAAGTAACTGATGTGAATCTTAAGAGTACACGAATGTGGACCTAACAGAAAAGCATTCTGAGCCAGATGCACATAAAGGAGTGTCCTTGGCGAAGTTCTGATGCCAAGGCTGCTGGCATGCTTGAGGACATTTCTAAGACCCAGAAAGAAGACAAGCCATTTACATAAAGAAAAAATAGAACCCCTGCCTTCTTTGCCCTGGCAGAAGCAACTTAGGAAAGGAAGGTTCCGCTGGGTGCAGGTGAGCAGGCAGCTCATCACTTTCTAATTTTAGTTCTGCCTCATCGGGGGGGGGGGTGTAGGGAATGGGGGTGGGTGGGGAGGTACGGCATTTGGTAAAAGGTTAGTTTTAGAGATTGAGACAAGGAGAGACTTTGTGCCGTGAGGTTGGATCCAGGACTGATCCAACTTCCCAAGATACATTACTAAGAGGATACTAAGGAGGCCATCGTGTACTATCATAGAAAATGCCCATGGCAGCAAAGGAACAATCTTCACCATAGAAACATAAGAAAATAAACACACACACACACACACACACACACACACACACACACTATACACACACAGTTGGGCAACATAGCATTTGAAAGAAAACCAGACAAGAAATTGTCAATAACCAGTGAGATCAGGCAGAAGAAGGGTATCAGAACTCGCAAACATATTTTGAACTGTTAGTGTCAGAATAAAAGAGAAGTAAAAAAGCATGAAGAGAATATGTAAGAGCTTTGAGATGCCCTTAAAAAATGAAATGTTTAGATCATTGGTATACCTGAAGGAGAATAAGTATCAGTTAGGGGCATAGAAAACCTCTTTAGTAAAATAATTGCAAATAATGTCCCAAATCATGGGAAAGGCATATATACACCCATGTACAAGGAGCAATTAGGACCTCAAACAGACATGGTCACAGAAGTACGTCATCACCAAGGGAGAAGTATCAAGTAACATTTAAAGGAAATGCATTAGACCAACAGTAGGTTTCTCAGAAAGATCTCTTTAAGTGCCAGGAGGGCATGGAATGATGTATTTCAGGTCCTGAAAGAAAACAATGATCAATCAAGATTATTGTGCCCAACAAAGTTGTGCTTCATAATGGAGGAAGAGATGAACATCTTCTATGACAAGAATAAGTCGAGAATTCATGACCACTAGACCAGGATTACAAAAAGAGAACCCTATACCCAGGAGGTAATGAGATTAGTAAATACCATCAAATAATGTGAATAAGTCCTCTAGAAAAAAAAAAAAAGAGATAGGCCAATGAGGATTCAGATAGAAATATTGCTAGTATGTTAAACCATCAAATTTACAAAACAAAGAAGCAAACTATATTCAGGGCTACTTGAAAATATCTGGATAAGTTGTAAATTTATACAATAAGCGTTAGAACAGCACCTGCTTTTATAAAAACAAAACACTGCTAGACATAAAAAAGGAGGTTTAGGCCCCAATGTAATAGTGGCGATTTTAATACCAAGAATAACATTGAATAACTCTGAGAAAACACCCCAAATTTCATAATAAAGCACAAAATGCTTCGAGTTGCTAAAGAAACCATAGCAAAGTCATATTGGAGGCAATATAAAACGTTAGACAAATATCTGGATATTGGTACAGGATACCTAGATATGACTTCAAAATTGGAAAACAAATAAACAAAACCCCCAAAACTAACACCTGGAATTACATTTAAAGATTCTGTCCAAAAAGCAGATAATCGTTACTCTGACAAAAGACAGAATGAGGGTCTGTGGTGGTTTGAATGAGAATGGCCCATGTTGGCTCATTTGTTTGAGTGCTTGGTCTCAGTTGGTGGAACTGTTTGGGAAGGATGTGGCGGTGTGGTTTTGTTGGATGAGGTGTGTCATGGGGGCAGGATGTGAGGTTTCAAGAGACTCAGCCATTCCCAGTGTGCTCTTTGACTCCTGCTTATAGTTAGAAATGTGAGCTCTCAGCTGTTCTGCTGTCATGCCTTTGCTCTGCCATCATGGACTCAAAACCTCTGAAAGTGTAATCCCAATTTAAAATGTTCTTTTATATAAAAAAAAGAAAGGAAGGTCTATTTTGGTTCACAGTTCCAGGGTACAGTCTATTATGCTTGGGAAATCAGGGTGGCATGAGCCTGAGACACCTGGTAACATTGTGTCCACAGTCAGGGTGGCATGAACCTGAGACACCTGGTAACATTGTGTCCACAGTCAGGGTGGCATGAGCCTGAGACACCTGATAACATTGTGTCCACAGTCAGGGGAGATGGATCCTAGTGTTCAATTTACTCTCTTCATTTACAAAAAGAAAAAGCCAGAATTCTGGCCCAGGGAATGGTGTCAATACAGTGGGTCCTCTGTGAGAGCAGCAAGTGCCTACCCTGCATGCTGTCTACTAAGAGCAAAATAATGAATGGTGCAGACAGAGACCTAGCTATCATGGGTAGGAAAATCAGCAATTACATTACACTAAGTACACAGGAAGTCCATGACAACAGAACAGACTGAGAGGGATGGACAAATAGACAAGGAGAAACCAAAGCACAGAACAATTGAGGGAACACTTTTGCGAGGAAATGGAGGCTACCCTGAGATCTGATGAGTAATAATGGGGAAACACAAAAGAATGCAACCACTGGGGCTAGAGCTTTGACTCAGCGGTGAAGAGCACTGCTCTTCCAGAGGTCCCGAGTTCAATTCCCAGCAACCACACGGTGGCTCACAACCATCTGTAATGGACTCTGATACCCTCTTTTGGTGTGTCTGAAGATAGTGACAGTGTACTCATAATCATAAAATCTTTTTTAAAAAAATGCATCAGGTGCCTTCTGAAAGACCACATGCAAAACTCCAGACCGTAGGAAGCATGGCCTTTAAGGTGGAAGAAGAGACCAGCAGATTTGAAGTGCTGATGAGGGCCATAGATGGGGACTACAGGAGTCTGCCATCTTTGACACTGCCCCTGGCCATTTCCAGAAGGCAAAAGGCAGTCATGATCCATAAAATGACAGAATGAACTCGATCCCATCAAAGGGCTGGACAGGTAGCTCACTGGTCAAGAGCAATCGCTGCTCTCACAGAGGATCAAGGTTAGGCTCTCAGTGCCCCCATAGGGTGGTTAACCACAGCCAGTAACTTCAGTTCCAGGGGATTCAATGCTCTCTTCTGTGCATCCGTACACCTGTGATCCACAGACACACACTCAGGCACATACACATACACATGAAGCAATAAATAAATCTCTAAATAGACATATTCAAAAGTAGGAAGACTTCCCCCCTCCCCAGCTTCGGTATAGAGATTTGACTCAAGGGAGCAGTCTTGCTGCAGGAACACATGCAGACAGCTGTTGAAGCAAGAGCAAGAGAAAGGCGCAAGGTCTCGGGTGTGCTGGTTTATTGCTTTAGACTCCTGCCTTTTCACTGAATGCTAACAGCAGTTGAGGTGGGATCTTGTTCTTACACAAAAGTAACTCTATAACAGCAAAAAGTCAGTAGCAACAGAGCTCCATTCCTGCAGCACTATCATTGGAAATCCAGCTTCTCCTGGAGCAGCTGAGGCATGAGCAACTGAAAAGATGATACATTATGACAAGATAGCAGTGCCTGTTAGTCACAAAGGCTTAATCAGCCTGCAAGAGTCCCTCACCATGAGATGTTCTGTGCTGTGACCAGATACCACCTTGGACATTTTAGCTTCTAGAACTGCAAGAAATAAATTCCTTGCCATAAATTACCTAGTCTCAAATACTCAGTTATAACAACAGTAAACAGAGTGAAGAACAGTGTCATGTAAAAGAAAAAAGGAATACTTCTTAGTAATAATTTTTAATCACTGTATGGTGCTTCATTTTTATTTCTGAACATTATGTGCAAGTTTTTTTTGTTATTCTGAAATGAGTGGGATTAATATTTCAGTAAGATGATGGTTGCCTAGAGTTTAAAATATTTTCATAAATGTTGTTTATGCTAAGTTCATACAGTAGATGGCAGAAGAGATACAAAAGAAAAAATCGTTACTCAGACATGAAAGGTGATGTTACCAATGTGTGTGTGTGTGTGTGTGTGTGTGTGTGTGTGTGTACCCATGCACATGTGTGTGTATCTGTCTATGAACAATTTTACTTTGTTCTAAATAGCCCCCTGTATTTCAAGTGTCCTAAAGAGAGCACAATTTAACTTTAACGGATGTCCCTAGGTAGCATGCATAGAGAAGGCTAAAGTTTACTCTCCCCTGCAAGGTCCCCTATGTAGGGGAAAGGTCAAATGCTCCAGGAGGCTGAAGCTATAAATAAAGCATGGCCCTTGAGGAGCTGCAGAAGTTATTCACAGGGAGGTGAGTCATACCAAGTCCGTGCCCTGTACCCTCCATGTACTGGGGTAACCTCCTTCACCCGGGAAAGCAGGTTGGTTCTTGAAAAAAAAAAAGTTTTAATTATAAGACTAAGTTTATTAACAACATGGGGCAGTTCCATTCCTATGCCACCTTCTGCCCCAAAGGCCAGCTTCTCCTGGACATCTGAGGCGAGGCTGCCTGCTGTGCATAGACATTGGGTCCCCAGGAAGAACAGCCCAGAGATGAGGCATTTTAAGAATCCAGCCTGTTTGAAAGCCTGCCAAAGAATATGGATTGGGAGGACTCCGGAAGCTATAAGAATGGCAATAGCCAACCCAGAGGGCATGAGTGTGGGAAGGATTTGTTCCTGATCCTTTCACTGTTGCCTTTCTAGAAGTTTCTCAGGAAATTCAAGTAGCTAATGCCAGTTGAACTGTTTATAAGCTTGAAGGTCTCCAGAAAACAAACAAACAAAAAACCACCAAAGTATTCCTTTTTTTTTAATGTACAAGGCATGCATTTGTTTCAAGACCAAAACGAAACATTACTCTCCAGCCTAGAGAGGATGAGCTGTACCATTACTGTACCAGTTTCCCACCTAAATTATGTTTGGGTCTTTACATTATTTTTTCTTAATAATCCCATGGGCTGGGATGTGGCTCCATTGGTAGAGGGCTTACCTAGCATGCACGAAGCCCTGGGTTGGACCCTCAGCACTGTAGAAACTAGACATGGAGGTACATGCCATTTAATCTAGGCACTTCAAAGCAGAGAAAGGAAGAACAGAAGTTCAAGGTCATCATTGGTTACATAGTGAGGTTGAAGCTACCCTGAGCTATGTGAAGCTAGCCTGGGCTACGTGAGACTGGATCTCATTCCTTCTACACAGGAATGGCAATGCCACCCAAGGATCTGTAAGCACCTTGCTCCAATGTAGAAATGGTTTTGTGAGGTTTTGGTGTTAGAAAACAAATTCACATGTCAAGGCACATACGTGTCAGACACATCGGCTTACAGAGATCTTTGCTTAGGTTTCCGCTGCTGTCTGCTGACATCGGTAGGGTTGGTGGCAGCTGTGGTCTGCCAATACATTCAAGGGTTTCAAATGATAGTCAAAGGTGTTAATGCAGACACAGAAGTGGGCAATGAATGCCTATTAAGAAGACTAGTGGGGGCCTCATATCAGCTGGTGTATGCTGTCTGTTTGCTGGTTCAGTGTTTGAGAGATCTCAGGGGTCCAGATTAATTGAGACTGCTGGTCCTCCTACAGGATTGTCCTTCTCCTCAGCTTCTTTCAGCTTTCCCTAATTCAACCACAGGGGTCAGCTGCTTCTGTCCATTGGTTGGGTGCAAATATCTGCATCTGACTCTTTCAGCTGCTTGTTGGTCTTTCAGAGGGCAGTCATGCTAGGTCCCTTTTTGTGAGTGCCCCATAGCCTCAGTAATAGTGTCAGACCTTGGAACCTCCCCTTGAGCTGGATCCCACTTGGGACTATCACTGGATCTTCTTTTCCTCGGGCTCCTCTCCATTTCCATCCCTGTAATTCTTTCAGACAGGAGCAATTATGAATCTGAGATGTGACTGTGGGATGGCAACTCCATCCCTGTCTTCCTGTCAGGCATTTCATCTCAGGTCCTTCCCTTTGAGTCCTGAGAGTCTCTTACCTCCCAGGTCTCTGGTGCATTCTGGAGTATCGGCCGCCTTACCCGTCCAGCGGAAATAAGGAGGCAAACATGAGCCCTTCTCCAAGCAGATTTTATTCAGGAACCCTTATTTTACTTCTTCTTAATAATATCTCTAATCTCTATAATCTCTATTATCTCTCTCTCAGCCTCCCTAGTAGCTGGGACTACCGGCGTGTGCGCCACCACCACCTGGCTCATTATAATCCTCTCTCAAGTAGAATCTAGAAGCCTCCAGCTTTTACAGGTTAAATACTTTTCCTGGTCCCAATCAGCATCAGCTACGTGGCAAAGCATAATAGGCTGCAGGAAATTCATACCAGCTTGCGTCACAAACTGGAGGCACTCAGCTTCTCCAACTAATGGCTTGATTATCAATGCTCTCTGCTTTGGCCAGAGACCAGGTGTTCAATATAGGGTGGCAGCTGCGGCTCCCCACACTGGAGGGTCCCCCCCAACCTCAGGTCCCCAACACACATACAGTAGAGGACTTCTGGGCCTGTGTTCATTCAGAGATGATGCCCTCAGGAGACTGGAGGTCCCAGGGAATTTAGAGGTCAGGTAAGGTGGGGGGTGGGGACCTCCACGTGGAGACAGGGGCATGGGGAGTAGGTATGGGATGTAGAACAATTGGAGGGTGGATGGGGGGATGACAAAATATAGAGTGTAAAAAAGAAGAAAAAAGAAAAAGAAAAAAGATACTAGTTAAAAGCTCAAAAGATATTTACAAGAGGCAAAATGTCAAATCATAAGCAGAGTAAATTCTCCTTCGTCCACCTTGTTCTTTAAAGGACTCTCAATGGAATAAATAATGTCTTCTAGCATTGGGGAAAACCAAGAAGACTATTGGACAGGGGTCCCCCAGAGCAACGGTTCTCAACCTGTGTGTTGTAACCCCTTTGACAACTTCTATCTCCAAAAAATATTTACATTATGATTCATAACAGTAGCAAAATTATAGTTACAAAGTAGCAATGAAAATAATTTTATGTTGAGAGGGTCACCACAACATGAGAAGCTGTATTAAAAGGGTCACAACAGTTGAAAGGTTGAGAGCCACTGTTCCCAGAGGAACAAAGCCAATGTATATTTCAAATGGGATTCTCTAGATGGGCTCACACAGTATAGGCTGGGTAGTCCAACAATGACTGTCTGCGTGCTGGAGAACCCAGTAGTGCCTGCTCAGCCCACCAGCATGATGTCTCTGAAGTCCCAATCTAGTACCGAAAGCTCAGGAGATTTCTGGAGAGCCACTGGTCTACAGTTTATATCTGAAGCTGGAGGATCTAGTTTCTCAAGTCAACAAAGAAGCCACAGAGCTAGGGAAACCACGGTAGACAAATGCAACAGCAAGGAACAAAGGCAGGCAGAAGCAACATTGTTTCTCCTCAGGCTTCTTGGTTGATCCTGGAAACACCCTCAGAGACTTGTCCAAGGGCATGTCTTTAGTTGACTCCAGACCCAATCAAACTGACAACTAAGATTAATTATCACCTAGGCAATTTGACTCTGGTTTTGCAACATTCTAACTCTCCACGATCACTAAGTTCTAATCAATCAGCTTTGCAGACTCTTTGACATAGATTAGGCCTCGTTAACTGCAGTTCCCATGGTTCTAATTCTATGCTTGTCAAACGTGAGCAAGAGGGAGCCCCTTTGTGTAGGCTGGTGAGTGGTCATGAGGAATGGACAGAAGCCCTGAAGCCCCCGAGGAAGAGAAACAAGCCTCAGTGAAGTGTGTTTAAGGAAGTGTGCTCCATGTCAGGAAATAGAGACAAGAGGGATGTGTGATGCTCCTGACCTGAGATGCTGCGGCCACAGGTGGAGTTCAAGAAACAGGGTTTTGACTTCTGTACTCATTCTATTTCCTCCTTACTCTTTACTACTTTCATAAAGTGAGTGGAAATTTCTAGCCAGCTTTTGACAGTTAAACAGGAACCAAGAAAATAATGTTAGACCTCTCTGGACCCAGAATGCTAGCAGGAGCTGTAACGTCTGGGCCTTTGGAGGGATGGGAGTGAAGGAAGAGGGTTCTATGAGAAGCAGGAAGCTGGGGGCTCAGGGCTGCAGCTCTTTCCCCTTATACAGTCTCTCCCTTGGTGATAAAAATTAAGCATGCTAGTTGGGTAATTTCAGCAAAATTCGGTGTTTTCTGCAGTGTCTTAAATGCCGTGTAGAGGCCCAATTCAAACACTGTACTGTATCCTAAGAAACAGAAGAGCTGCTGTGCTATCTTAACACCAATATCAGTAACACCATTGTAGGACTGCACAATTACACAGTCTGGTTAACTTTCCTTTGAATCAAAGCAAAGTTATCTTACAAAGGGTAATAGTTCCTCTTAATGGATTACTTGAAATGAACTTGCCTCGATAACCACCATATATGTTTAGCATCTAAGAAGTACAGGTGAGATTGCTGGAGTAGACAGGAAGTGGGGTGTGTGTTGGCATGGGGTGGGGGACTCTGCCTCAAGGTTACAAAACACACAAGCAAACTCCGTCTGGAAGCTAATTTCACCAATACGGTAGGTCTGAGTATCAATGCTGGCCAGGCAGCCTGAGCCACATGCAGGGCTTGAAAGGAAGAGGTCTAAGAAGGCGAAGGTCTCTTACATCACCCAGAGTCTTCAAGGGCTTGCTCCTTTCACAAATACATCTCTTGAACCCCTCAGGGTTTTGTTGGCCAAAGTCATCCACCCCTTTCATAGCTCAGTGTGTGCCTATAAAATGTTCACTCGAATGTGGAGAAAGTCGAAGGTGGTTTTGATTTGTGGAAATGATTTGGTCTCTCTCTTCTCCCTTCCCCTCTCACAAATCTCCCCTCCCTCAAGTCTGACCCAGAGGGCAATAGCTGTGCCCAGCGTTAGTGGGTACAAGAGGGTAAGGGTGTGCCAGAACAGGTTTGGTGTGGCCTGAAGCCATGACAGGGTGCACACACCCAAAATTGCCACTTTCCTGCTTCATCGGGTCTAACCATCCAGAGGGTGAGGGAGCACGGCTGGGGTTGCAGGTTAAGAAGGGGGCAATGGGATTTAAAACACAATTCTAGTCACAACCCGTTTCCCAGACTCCCCTCGGGCTCCTGTCAGGTGCGTCACCTCTCCACTGCTGCCCCTACAAGTATTCTTTAGGGCTCCCCGGGAACTGGAGTTTCTGAGCACTGGGACATGGATGTTGCCATTAGCAACAGGAAAATCCTTGCTCTAGGAAGGGGGCGGAACGGTCGGAACGGTGATGTCTACCTTGGATTCCCGCTGTGCCCTGCCTCATCCAGTATCCAGGAGAGCAGAGATGGCAGGGGCCAGCCTAGCCTTCGCAAGTACTGAGACCTCACACCCCTGCTCAGAGGTATTTACAGCCTGTGTACCTCCCATTGTGGAACTATCAGGAGTCCCTGAATGGCAGAAATGGCCTTAGGAAGGAAAGGAAACTGTTGGGGGTAGGAGACTTAAAGCAGTGGTTCTCAACCTGTGGGCTGTGACCCATTTGGCAGCCCTCTATCCCCCAAAATATTTGTATTATGATTCATAACAGTAGCAAAATTACAATTATGAAGTAGCTGTGAAAATAATTTTATGGTTGGGGGAGGGGGGCCACCACAACACGAGAAACTGTATTAAAAGGTCACAGCATTAGGAAGGTTAAGAACCACTAACTTAAAGTATCCCAACTCTGTATTAAGCAATCAAATGGTTTCTCTCTCGCTGGGCTTGGCGAGTGACCCAGCAGCTGTGGCTTCTGAACGCTGTCCATCGCTCCCTCGCGGTCTCCATTCCCTCAGAATAAATACTATGGACTTAGCCTGTCCTGGATCAGCCTGTCCCGATCCAGCTGGCTTTATCCCCTGATGATTTCTGCATGCAGCTCTAGATAAACACATCGTTTTTAATCTGAGTGTTTTCTGTGGCGTTCACAATCCTCAGCTTCAGCAGTGACTATCAAATAGCTTTCCAATCTGCCTGTTACGTTTCCAGGATCACTGAGTGAAGGCTTCAACTGCCTGGGTCTTGCCAGTACCTGGCGACTGTCCTTCGGTGTTGGCCTTCAGGATGTGAAACTTGCAACCTCGATAACCCAAGATCATGAAAGCCATCCACATTTTCTTCCAAAAGCTTTATATTTTGGGTTTTATATTTGTCTATGTTTCATTATAAGTTAAGTTTTATATGGTGTAAAATACAGAGCAAACTTGTTTGCTTAGATATAGGTAGCCAGAGCTCTGTGATCTCTGGAAGGTTTCATCTCCTGTCCAGTGAATTAGTTTGACCCTTAGTCGAATCCAATGTGTGTACGTGTGCTTATAATCTTACTCTTTATGGACCTGTGGCTCCATTTTTGATGCCATGCTGTGTTGAGTGCTGTGGCTTCAGAGTGACTTGCAAGCAGGGTGGGTTTGTTAGTTCTCTGACTTAATTCTTTATTTTCAAAGGTGGTCTTTCCTTTTTCTATCAGCCTATCAATTTCTAACAAAAGAAAACAAAAACACACAGCAGGAAGAGGTTTTTTGTTCTTTTAGTTACCTAATATTTTTTTTACCCTTCTAATTTAGGTGTCTTTTGTTTTGTTTTGTTTTATCCCGTTGGTTTGGCTAGAAGTGCAGAGATACAATGGCTCAGCAGTTAAGAGCACTGATTGTTCTTCCAGAGGTCCTGAGTTCAATTCCCAGCAACCACATGGTAGTTCACCACCATTTGTAATGGGATACATATCCTCTTCTAGTGTGTCTGAAGACACCAACAGTGTATTCACATGTATAAGTAAACTTGTTAATCTTTAAAAGAGAGAGAGAGAGAGAGAGAGAGAGAGAGAGAGAGAGAGAGAAGAAGAAGAAGAAGAAGAAGAAGAAGAAGAAGAAGAAGAAGAAGAAGAAGAAGAAGAAGAAAGGGCATTTGTTCCAGGTTTTGGATGAAGTCATTGAGTAAGTGCGATGTTAGCTATCAGTTTTTTCACAAATACCCTTAATCTAGCTGAGGGATTCCCATTTTATTTCTAGTTCGATAAGAATGTTTTATATTTGAATTATAAAAGATACTGGGGGCTCAACAGGTAAAGGTACTTGCTGCAAGCTTGACATCCTGAGTTCAGTCTCTGGGCTTCACTTGGTGACAGGAGAGAACCAACCAATTCTTGGAAGTTGTCCTCCTTTGACCACCACACTTGTGATGTGACACAAGTAGGTGAGTATGAGTACATACACATACACACACACACACACACGTACATACATACACATACATATATATACATATATACACACACATACATGTATACATGCACATGAATACATATACACATGCATACACACATATACACATATATACACATATACACACATACATACACACACGTACACATATATACACAAATAAATAAATTTAGCAAAAAGTTTACAACAAATACTGGACTTGTCAAAGGCTTTTCACATGACTTTTGTAATTTTTTCTTCAATTTGTTAGTATGATTAGTTAAACTGATTAATTTTCTAATGTTAAAATAAAACTTGAATTCTGGCATTAATCCCCAATTGACCATGAAATGTAATATTAATGTACTTTTTACTCAGGGTGCTGTTAAGAATGCTTGCACACATGTGATCTTCCTCTCTCTAAGAATCTATGTCTAGTTTCTGATATCAGGTGTGAGGCTGGCTTCAGAGACTAAGTTGGGACTTAGTCCTGGATGATGTTCTCTGAAGTGATGCATCTGCCCTAAAGGTCCCATGTTCACTTTGCATTAGCTATGTAAGGTGTGGCTGTGGAGAGATGAAAGGTGTAGGTCAAGAGCCAAAACCATCTTGAGCTATTTTTAGTTCCTCTTAGGAGCCACTTGCCATCACCCTTTGTATCTCACCTCACATTCCCAAGACTCCTAGATAAAATTCTGAGAATGTGTCCTGAAGCTTGACACACCTCTAAATGACAGTAATTATAAAGCTAAACAGCTGCTGAAGACAACTCTTACATTCTGTAGATGGCCCTGCTACCTTACCTGATGATGCTTCCTATGCATGGTTGCTTTTTGTTTGTTTGTTTTGAGACAGGGTTTCTCTGTGTAGCCCTGGCTGTCCTGGAACTCATTCTGTAGACCAGGCTGGCCTCAAACTCAGATATTTGCCTATCTCTGCCTTCAGAGTGCTGGGATTAAAGGTGTACACCACCACTAACCAGCTTCCTACACATTTTTTTTAAATCTATATATTCATTACTTTTGTGAGAATAGAAATTCATTTACGATGTATTCACGACTTCTTTTTTTTTTTTTATGAGGATAGAAATTCATTTAGCAGGCCTGTAGGGATACATCAGTGCTTGCTCAAAACAAACATAAAGAACTGTTCAGATCTCCAGCATCAAGTAAAAAGCCAGGCTTGCTTTAAAAGAAAAATCTCAGTGCTGGGAAGGAGAAACAGGAAGATCTCTGGGGCTTGCTGGCAAGCCAGCCCAGCCTAGTGGTGAGCGCCAGATGCACTGAGAGATCTTCACATTATAAAGTAGTGAACAATTGACCTGTGACCTCAATATGCAACACACACACACACACACACACACACACACACACACTTCTTGTCAGGAAAGAAAAACAAAGTTATGTATCATGTAACCCTTTCTATGGTCAAATAAATCATTCAGGCTAATCTATGTTCTTGGGACATGGTTATTCATACTTGATTCAGAATCAACCATTTTCTTAGTTTAGAGCACAGTATTTTACATGGTCCACCTTCTTTGGACATTTAGAAAGACTTCTATAGAACTTATGATTACTTACTCATAAAAATGCGTGGTAGAATTCCTGAGGGATATATCTAGGCCTGGGGTTTTCTTTATGGCAATGCCTTGAGCCACAAGTTCAGTTTATTATACACTGCCACACTGTCACACGGCCACATGGCCATATAGTCACACTGTCACAGGGCCACATGGCTACATGGTCACATGGTCATACTGTCACAGGGTCACATAGCCACACTGCTACAGGGCCACAGAGCCACACTGCCACATGGCTACAGGGTCACACTGCCACAGGGCCACACTGTCACACTGCCACAGGGCCACACAGCCACAGGGCCACCCTGCCACACAGCCACAGGGTCACACAGACACACAGCCACAGGGTCACACAGCCACAGGGTCACATTGTCACACAGCCACAGGGTCACACTGTCACACAGCCACAGGGTCACACAGCCACACAGCCACATGGCCACACAGCTACAGGGCCACACAGCCACAGGACCACACAGCCACAGGGCCACATAGCCATATTGCCACATGGCCACAGGGTCACACTGTCACACGGCCACATGGTCACACTGTCACATGGCCACACAGCCACATTACTGCACAGCCATACAGCCACATGGCCACAGGGCCACACAGCCACATGGCCATACTGCCACATGGCCATAGGGTCACACTGTCACATGGCCACAGGGCCACACAGCAACACTGCCACAGGCCACAGGGTTGCACTGTCACACTGTCACATGGCCACAGGGCCACACAGCAACACTGCAACATAGCCACGTTGGCTGCTTCTTACCCAGCAAGCTTCAAAAGTCATCTTGTAGAATTGTCCTTCCTGCATATGTTGTTTGATTGGCAGGAGCTGCTTTTAAAATGCTTTTTATTGTCCTTCAGCATCCTCCTTTGTGATCTTTCTGAATATTAATCAACTCAAGTGATCTTGAAGGTTAGTTTTTCTTTGTCCTGATTATCTCTGTTGTCTTTGGTTTTGTTTATGCATTTTGGGTTGTTTGTTTTACAGGCTGGCTAGGAACTCACTGTTCAGCTAAGGCTGGCCTCAAACTCTATGAAAGTGAAGCCTGCATTGTGTTGAGACTCCAAGATGCTGGAAGGGCCAAAGCTGTGGGACGTCTTCTAAAGAGGGCTACAGACAGAGAGTAGAACCAGCCCAAAAGAGAGAAATTTGTTACAATCAGCAAAACTGGAAAGGCAGAGCCATCAAAGCCCTTCAACATCAGAAGTGGAACTACAGGATTTGGAGTTTGCCCTGCTGGGTTTCATTCTTGCTTTGATCCAGAATTTGCTCACTCTTGCCCCTATACCTCCCTTTTGGAACTATAATGTATACTCTGTGTCATTGTATGTTGGAAGTATGTAATTTTCTTTTTGATATTCCAGGGGGTTACAATTAAGAGATTGCCTTAAGTCTCAGAAAAGACTTTGAACTTTGATCTTTAAAATTGTGTTGAGACTGGGAAAGATGATGAGGACTTTTGAAATTGAACTAAATACATTTTGCAGTACTATATGGCCAAAAGTCTATGAAGACCTGGGAGTGGAATATGGTAGTTTGATTGAAAATGGCCCCCCATAAGCTTAAATATTTGAATAATGGATCCCCAGTTGGTGGAACTCTTTGGGGAGGATGGAGAACTGTGGTCTTGTTGGAGGAGATGTGTCACTGGGGATAGACTTTGACATTTCAAAAGCCCACACCATTCTTAGTTAGCTCTCTCTCTCTCTCTCTCTCTCTCTCTCTCTCTCTCTCTCTCTCTCTCTCTCTCTCTCTGATTCCTACCTGCAGATAAGGACACAGGATCTCAGCTTCTGCTCCAGAGCCATGCCTGCCTGCTGCCATGCTCCCCACCATGATGGTAGTGGACTCACTCTCTGAAACTGTAAACTCCCCAGTAAACTTATTTCCCTCATAAGTTGCCTTGGTTATGGTATCTCATCACAGCAATAGAAAAGTACTAAGACCGTAGAAACCAGGGCAGATATTTTAAAATCTCTAGTGATGGATTTGTTTATTTATTCTTAAAAAATATATTAGTTTTTAGTTATCACACACATACGTACACACAAAATCTATTTCTCTCTATATATAAAGGGAGATAAGATAGGATCTCATGTGACCCAGGATGGAATCAGACTCAATATATAATTATGTACATGAGGATAATCTTGAATTTCTGATGCTCCTGGCTGCTGGGTTACAAACTCCTGCTCCCATTCAGTGCTGGAGATGGAACTCAGGGCTCATACATGGTAGCCACTCTACTAACTAAGATGTTATGCAGCCCCAGCCTTGTCTTCACACACCATGGGGGTCTGCATTTAGATGCATAATGTGTGATTGTTATAGTCTCTTGAGTCAGCTTCTTCTTTATGGAATAATCTTCTTTATCCATGATACTAGTTTTTAAATTTCTGTTACAACTTTGTCTGGTTTTTTTTTTTTTTTCATTTTAAAGCTATTTATACCTTTGCATTTTAAGTGTGTTGTTTATGGGGCATATACTTGAGACTTACATTCTTTTAACTATGATAATGATAGTATGTGTGTACATGTGTGTGCTGGGGAACATGGCATACACGTGGAAGTCTGAGGACAACTTTGTGGTGGGTTGTCCGGCATACAAGGCAAATGCCTTTACCCTTTGAGCTGTTTCTCAGCCCCAATTTGTATTGTGACTTAACTCTTTTGTTTGTTCTTTGGAGGTTGTACATGTATGTCCTAATGTATGCTTAATATTTGTGTGATATTTTTAGATTTTAGTAAAAATGGAAAACCTAAAAAACTATTTTGAGAACAGTTGCATCTCTATGGCATATTTTGTGGCCCTCTAGTGGCCATAATAAATAACCAATTATTTGACAGTTCTCTTCCTCCCTTGCTTCTTTCCTTGCCTCCTTCCTTCCTCTTATTACATCCTGACTGAAGTTTCCCCTCCGGCTTTTCTCCCAGTCTCTCCCAAGTACCTCCCGTCTCTCATAGATCCCCAGATCTCCTCAATTTCCTTTCAGAAAGGGGCAAGGCCTCCCAGGGGTATCAACCAAACATGGCATATCAAGTTACAACAAGACTAGGCACATTCCTTCATATAAAGGCTGGATGAGGCAACTCAGTAGGAATAAAAGGGTCCCAAAAGCAGGCAGAAGAATCAGAGACACTCCCACTGTTAGGAGTCCCACAAGTACACCAAGCCACACAACCATATGCCTCAGTTTCTTAATATTTGATATATAATATGATGCAGCAGAGTATAAAATGACATCATGGTCCTGAGGCAAAGCAGTATACATTAAAGTAATTAATAATATTACAGTTATTATATTTGATTCCAGGAACAGTGGTTTATATAAGATAGCCATGGTAAGTAGGAGTTTCAACAACATCCCTTCCCGGACACATAGAAAGCATGAGATGAGTTCAGGTGTGGTGGCTCATGCCTGTAATCCTAGCATTCGGAAGGCAGAAGTAGGCAGATCTCTGTGAGTTCAAGGCCAATGTAGGATACACAGTAAACTCCAGGACATCCAGTCATAGTTACAGTCAGCTACACAGTAAGATCTTGTCTCAAAACAACAACAACAACAATAACAACAAAAGAAAGCATGACAGAAGAAATGAAGATGTAAACCATGTGTCATTATATCCTCCATAACATTCTCTGAAGTGTCTCAAAATGAGGACAAAAAAGTATGTGGTTCTGAAAAGTAGAAATGCTTCCAATGTCATTATCTAGAAGAAGCATCAACTTCGATGTTCTTCAGGAAGAACCTGGCGGTTTACGGAGAACTTACCTGAAATACAGAATGGCTGAGTCAAGAGAAAAACAAGATCCACCAAGCCAAAGAAAAGCTGGGCCCATTCTCCCAGCTCAATGGGAATGGGCTGTAAGACATTCACTGATGCCAATAAACAAGGGGGCATAGTTTAATGACAAAATTTCAATCCACCCAAAAGATATAACAGCTCACATTTCACTTGACTTCATGCCTAAACAAAGTCTCAGAATGTGTGAGGATGGGGCTGGACAGGTGGCTCAGGGGTTAAGAGTAGTTGCTGCTCTTGCACAGGACCTGGGCTTGGTTCTTGGTACACACATGGTGGCTCACACCATATATAACTCCAATTCTAGGGATTTGATGTCCTCTCCTGACTTCCATGGACAGCAGACATACGTGGCAGACATTTGCATATACAGGCACATAAAATAAAAATAAGTAAAACTTTTTTTAAAGTTTTTTTAAAGGAACATTTGACAGAACACCAGTGAGAAATTGAGTAAAGTATGATGCTTCAAGGTGGACACAGGGTATAGGAAAGGGTATTTCTGCTAATTCAATTACTCCTGGTCTTTATGATGAAATGCTACATGCCTAGTTCATTGCTCTGTACTGAGATTTTGGTGGGCTCCGGTTGCTCCATTGCTACCAAGATTTTGCTTGCGTGTTCATTGAGACAGGGTCACATATACCCCAGGCTGGCCTGGAACTCATTCTGTAGCTGAGGATGACCCTGAACTCTTGACCCTCTAACCTTTATCTCTGGAGTGCTGAAATTACAGAAGTGTTCCGCCATGCCCATTTCAGATAAGGAAACTTGAAAACCACTAGGCTAGAAGATGACATAATGTATTTTCCTGTACATTTATTCAGCAAATACGCTGAACACCTGTTAGGTTTGAGGCACTGTATTATTGTTACATCAAAACAGCAACTTGCAGTTGTACTTACGTACTTTGCTTGTTTAATAGAAATGTATAGGCTGGAGACTCATAGAGAAAGCAGCCTGACCCCTCTCCTCTCCTAATGTTTTCTTTCCCTCCCTCCCTCTCCCTCCCTCCCTCCCTCTCTCTCTCTCTCTCTCTCTCTTACTTATTATCTTCTTAATTAAATGTGCTGGATGGAATGAGGAACAGTATAGAATTTTAAAATTCTGCCCTGTCTTCAGTATATTGCCTTTTATAAACAAGAAAACATTACCAACAGGGAAAAAATATTGGTTCTGTGAAAGGCAACTTAATTTCACTTAGAGATCTTATTCTGTCAAGTATCCACCTTGCCTTTCCTCTCCTGCTTTCCAATGGGTGACATCTACACCCCCAGGGATTTCTATAGTGCTGACACTAGGAGAGAGACACGTGATCTGGAACTTTAGCTGTCCGGGCTGCCAGGTCCTCATGCCTTCAGTCACCTCTCCATCAAGGTCACTTCTGACACTTTGCTCACTTCTGGGCACCAGGCTCTTCTGGGTAACTGGTGCCCTTGGATACCAAGTGTTACTCTGTTGCTTCTGCAAATACGCTAGGGCAGGTGAAGCCTAACTGGGGTGGGGGGCGCATGGAGCAGTACAGATGAAACCTAAGGGGGGCGGGGGCAGGGCGCAGTACACCAGCAGACTATATGGCAGGCCCCCAGAATTTGCTCCTCTGAGCTCCTCCTGTTCCTGGATGCTCTCCATGCTGCCTCCTTTGCCTGGAGCAGACCCCAGAGCTCCTTTTTATCAGTGACCCTATTACCTCTCTCTCTCTCTCTCTCTCTCTCTCTCTCTCTCTCTCTCTCTCTCTCTCTCTCCCCCTTCTATCCAAGTCTGGAAATCTGTCACCTTTGGATGGACAGGTGGGTGGGAAGTTTTGCTTTCCCTTTGATCTCCTATGACATATTTATTGTCTATATACGGTTTCTTTCTCGATTTAAAAAATTATCATGCTAATAATAGAGTACATTCTTTGATTTCTGGGTGTTTTATTTTTTTTTCAGCTTCACTGATACAGTATGTCTTGATTGTATATACAAAGTCTCACAGAGCAAAGAGACTATATGAAGATAGTAAGAACCTTCACAAGATCAAATTGTTGGTCTTTGGTTAAAAAAAAAATCTCTGATCTTGTGTATTAAACATTTGTTTATAATAACAGGAATAGAATGTTTTGCATGAAACACTAAACAGTGGAGGAACCAGTTCAAAATGTACTTGGGAAATCAGTCAAGTGAGCTCTAGGTGGCTTCTCTCACAGGGCTGCACGCCAGCAAAGCCAGGAGCTGTTAGCTGGAAAGGTGCTATTGTAAGATCAACCATGCATAAATTCTAAATACACTTGTCTTGGATAAAGCAAAGAGGGATCCTGAGATCTATATGAAGATGCCTGAGAAAAGGGGGGCTGCATGCCCACCTTGAGGACATGCAAGGTGTACCAGTATTGGGGCAGGTTGGCATCTAGGACTGGATGGCTTCTATGCTACCTTGTCTCAGGCAACCCATGGCCAGTCTGTCTCCGTCTCCACAGAAGGCCTTTTGAGAACAGTTTCTTTCATGACCGTTCTTAGGATTCAGGGCCTTCCCTGCCTAAATTCTTTTAACGGAATCTTTTTTCTTTCTTTTGTTCAATAAACATTTTACCATAGAATATAAATTCTATTGAAATTTGGAAGCTGGAGGGTGGTTTAGCATTTAAGAGCATATAGTCAGGCAGTGGTGGTACACACTTTTAATTCCAGCCTTTAGGAGGCAGAGGCACGTGGTTCTCTGAATCCAACGCCAGCCTCATCTAAAAAGTGAGTTCTAGGACATCCAGGGCTACACAGAAAAACCTGTCTTGAAAAACAAACAAGCAAACAACAAACAAACAAAAGAAAGAAAGAGAGCAAAGAAAAGAAGAGAAAAGAAAAGAACATGCACTGCTCTTCCAAGAGGATCCAAGTTTGTTTCCCAGCACCAATGTCAGGGAGCTTACAACTATTTACAAGTACAGCTCCAGGAGATCTGACATCTTCTTCTGGCTTCCAGGGGCACCTGCACTCAGATTTGCATATGCTGAGCCCCACCACCCCACAATTTAAAGTTAAAAAACATAAATACTTAGGGGAGCACAGAGATGGCTTAATGGTTAGGGGAGCTTGCTGCTCTTTAAAGGGCCTGAATTTGGTTCTCAACATCCATAGCTCATAACCTCCTATAATTCCAGCTCCAGGGCATCTGATATCTTGATATCTTGAAACATGTGTGTGTGTGCGTGCGCACACACACACACACACACACTGTGATGGTTTGTATATGTCACACACACACATTGTGATGGTTTGTATATGTTTGGCACAAAGAGTGACACTATTGGGAAGTGTAGCCTTGTTGGAGTAGGTGTGTCACTATGGGCGTGGACTTTAAGACCCTTGTCCTAGCAGTCTGGAAGTTAGTATTTTTCTAGCAGCCTTCAGATGAAGATGTAAAACTCTCAGCTCCTCCTACACCATTGCCTGCCTGGATGCTGCCATGTTCCTGCTTTGATGACAATGGACTGAACCTCTGAACTTGTAAACCAGCCCCAATTAAATGTTGTCCTTATAAGAGTTGCCTTGGTCATGGTGTCTGTTCACAGTAGTAAAACTCTAATTAAGACACACACACATACACATACACACATATACACACACACACAGCATGTACACACAGAGACACATAGATTAAAATAAATCAAAAATACAAGTTGTCACTGTATCACAGTAAAGACCAGCCATCACAAAGCACAACTACAGCTTCCATTTGGATTCGTGTCCCACTCCCTGGCTCAGCCTTGTAGGCAGTATGGCCTGTGCATCTCTGTTATGTGCTCCGCCCCAGACAGTGACAACCTTCTGAGTTCTGGATCATCAGTGCCCTGCAGAGCATTTGGGGATTGGAAGCAACAGTCAATAATGCTGATAGGAAGGTGAAAAGAGGGGGAACTGATTTGTGCCATTTTAATTCTGATGGAGAAGAGCATAAAAGAAATGACTACACGAGGAGGAGGTATAGAGTGAACATTTTCTACCATTATTGGGGGCGGGAAGGGGAAGGTAGGGGTGGTGAGATGCTCAGATGTTAAAAGTAGTTGCTGCTCTTCCAGAGGACCTGAGTTCAATTCCCAGCACCCCACCAGGCAGCTCCTAACTACCTGTAGGTCTAGCTGCTGCACACATTTGGTACCCATCACTTCCTGCTGCCAAACATGTAGATACAAAAATAAAAGTAAATATGAAAGAAAGATGCTTACTGTAGTTTCAACTGAAGCATTTTAGTTGATACTTTGTTTGTTTGTTTTCCGAGACAGGGTTTCTCTGTGTAGCCCTGGCTGTCCTGGAACTAACTCTGTAGACCAGGCTGGCCTCGAACTCAGAAATCTGCCTGCCTCTGCCTCCCAAGTGCTGGGATTAAAGGTATGCACCACCACTGCCCGGCGATACTCTTAATTTCTAAGTCCTGTATTTTCGTGGGGGCTGGGGTGTCTTCTAATAGGACTTTACCTATAGACAATTATAGAAAGCTTTCATTATGTTTTATGGTGCCTAATATCATAGCTTGAAGTCATGAAGCTACTCTCAGCAAGAATCATGGGAAGATGTTCATTCGCTTGCTGTGTCTAGAGCAGTGTGGCATGTGACGGTGTCTATTACCTACCATTGGTCTGCATTCAGCAGCTCACATATAGTCCTATACAGTCAAAACATATTTTGGGTGCTGAAGAAGTAGCCTAGTCAGTAAAGTGCTTGCCTTGCAATCGTGGCCCGAGTTTGACTTCCAGATGTGTGTGTGTTTTTTTTTTTTTTAAAAGGCAAGTAGGCATGGTGGCCACATGTAATCAGTGCTGGGGTATCAGACACATGTGGATCCCTTGGGATCCTGGACACTAAGAGACCCTGTTACAAAAGAGAAAGAAAAAAAAAGATAGGTGCGCCCGAGAAACGAATGTCACTGAAGTTGTTCTCTGTGCACATGCACAGATGCATAAATAAATAAATATTTTACTCATCCTTGCTTTGTGCCAAATTGACCACGTAGAGAGTCTTGTGCAGCTGGAGAGAGGCACAGCGGCTCACAGGCATTGCACTAGCGCCGCTTTTCTTTGCTTTTCTTTATCTGATGGAGCTTTTCTGTTCTCAGTTCCCAATTCGGTAAAAGAGACTTAATTCTGTACAATTGTATACTGAAAAAAAAAAAAAAAAAAAAAAAAAAAAAAAAAAAAGAAGAAGCCAACCACAAAAATCCCAAAGGACAGCTCAGTTCTTCATTGTCTTTTTCTACAGAGCTCGTTGCCCCACCTCCAGGATATCGTGAGCATTAGAGAGCACAGCCAGGTCTTATCCGGATGCTTTGTTCACTCTTCAGCAGGCAGAAGGCCAGGGAGCATTGGGGCAGGCTGCGAGGGAGACACATGTTCTGCCTCGCTCCATTCTCTCCCTGTTCTGTGTAAGTAATACCCAAGTCTTGTGATCCCAGGCTGCACATGCTCCTGAGGGCATCTGAGGCCTCTCTTTCCTGAGAAAATCCACACGGGCAGGCTTGACACTGCTGGGCTTCCGTGGAAAGCCTCTTGACTCCAGCTATGCTCCGCCTCCTACTAGGGGGAGCGGAGGGAGGAGAACCGTGCTATCTCCCACTCAGAAAATAGCAAAAATTCTGGTGAATGCAACCAAGACGACATGCTTCCCGAATTAAAAATTAAATAATGGGGCTTATTTATATTCAGTTTAAACGTCTGTTAAATTTTTCCTAGTACTGTTTTAGTACTAGAACAGCTTTATGGTAAAAAGTCCACACATAACAGCTTTAAAAAAAGATCTTGTTTGTAGTTCTCCCACAAAGAACAACAAGGAAATAAACCATATTGTGTGGAGATTTCATTAATTTTAAGCCATTGCATAACTTAGTCTATGGCAAACTGGAATTAGTCTCTAATGACAAATAACAGGGGAAGGAGATACCTACTGAATAATTAATGTTGGGCACCGCAGAGACGGCTCTGCAGGTAGGAGTCTGGCTGCTCTTCCAGAGACTCAGGTTCTGTTCCTAACACCCATGTGACAGCTCACAACCATCTATAACCCCAGTTCCAGGGAGGTCTGACGCCTTTTTCTGGCTTCTTTGGGAACTGCATGCATGTGGTGCATGGAGATCCACCGATACATGTAAAAATCAATAAATCTTTGAAAAAAATGATGTTGGGGATATCCAAGAATGGTATAGAGAAAAGTAAAATTGGATCCATATATCCTTAGCATAATATTTTTTTCATTGGTTTGTTTTAAAACTTACTATGAAGCTCTGACTAGCTTGCTATATAGACCAGCCTGGCCTTTTGAACTTACAGAGAGACACACCTGACTTTGCCTTCCAAATGCTGGCATTGAAGGTATGTATGTGCCAGCAGGTATGAACGTGTGTTAGATACATTAAAAATAACTGAAAAATTTTTTTCCAGAATAGAAGAAAATAGACTAGTATACCGATGAGGAATCAATAATCTATTTATAGAAAAAATTTACATTAATACATATGGTATACATTTATTTTATAGCTAAATAAAATAGCACTAATAAAACAATATGATAGAACAAAAAATCAAATAAGAAACAAAATTAAAAATTACTCGACATATTTATTGTCTCAAGTGTATAATTGTTAAAATAAATACTCTGCTTTTGTGCCAAAAAAGGTGTTCAAGGAAGACTAAAAGTTTGAACACACATATGTGTATAAATAAATAAAAGAAAGAAAAGAAATTCTGCCAAGTTAAAATGCATCATATAGCATACACAAAACTTCATCACAAACTCATGAAATGCCACAGCCAACTAAAAGATATTCTTTCTAGGGCAGTGTTGGAGTAGGATCTATGATAAACAAGACCATGTTATATTACTGGTGCATCTGATTTCTCAAGAATAATTTATTTTATTTAGTTAGGGGTATGTATGAGAGGTGGTAGTGGTGGTAATGGTGGTGGGGGTGGTGGATCAGAGGACAACTTTCAGGAATCAATTCTCTCCTCCTTACCATGTTGGGTCTGGGAATCAAACTCAGATCATCAGGTTTAGCAGCAAGCACCTTAACTACTGATCCATCTAAGTGGCCCAAGAATAAGTATTGAATTATTTTTAAGAGCTACAAAACCTTTAAAATACTCAATGTATCCATTCTATTTTGGGATCATATTAGAAGGAAACAAAGTAAAGGCAGGTTTCGCAAGAGCGTTTAAGTAGCAACATTGTTTTTCATTGATACAACTAAGCAACATCTCTATTGACCATGGAGAAGTCTAACTCGGGCCTACCTAGAGATTTCATCCCTGCAGACTAGAGTTCGCTACTAGAAAGTACTCGGCACACTACCAAAGGAGAAAGGTTAGCACCAACCCTGCTACCAAACCTCTGATCTACAATGGTGACCTGCCTTCAAGATACACTAGTGTTAGTAGTACAAAACTTGTGGGAGTAATTAGCCAATATTTGATGTAAGGCCTACTCCGAGAGATGGAACTCATACCCAACACTACTTGGGTGACCAAGAACTTGAGATTTAATGGGCCAAGAACCTAGGAGAGAACCAAATACTACTGTTCTGCTAAAGGAACACAGCCAGAAAATGACTCCTAATGGCATTCTGCTGTAATCATAGACCTGTCTGTGCCTTGCTCAGCCGTCAGAGAGAGAAGCTTCCCCCTACAGTGGATGGGAAAAAATTCAGAGACCCAAGTCAGAACAGCAAGCAACCCTGGAACACTCAGCCCTAAGTGGAATGCCTTCATCAAGCCCCTCCCCTCGGGGCCCAGGGAATTCTTTGAAAGAGGAGGCCAAAAGACTGGAGGAGCCAGGTGTGATGGAGGGTACCAAGAAAAAAAAATTAGGTTCCTGTAAATCAACATGACCAACGCACGAGTGAACTCACCGAGACAGAAGCAAGCAAACTCACTGAGACGGAAGCAAGTACAGGGCCTGCAAGGGTCTGCACTGGGTGGGGCCCAAGAGCTGAAAGGAGTTGTTAACACCTACTACCAGCCCTAGCCCTGAAGCATTTGCAAATGAAAATTTAGTTTTCTCTAAGGAAATCTCACTGGGGAGGAATCACTCTTAGGAGTAGGCTCAGCAGGAGATGGCCAACAGAACAGAAACTCAAAGGCGTCTTTGGAAGTCAATGTTAGTTTTCTCCGAGGGAGTCTCATCAGGGAGCAAACTACCCTTAAGAGTAGGCTCAGCAGGAGGTAGCCAACAGAACAGAAACTCTTCTCTGGAAGTTAGAGTTCGTGCTAAGTACCGGCTTTTGTTTTGTTTGTTTTAAACCTTAAGATCCTTTGCATATACTTGTGAGGTCTCAACCCCAGGGCGAAGGACTGTCTATTTAACATATCAAAGCAGACTTGGCAGCCAGGTTCTCCCAGCATCCTTTAGGCCTTACACACGTGGTCTAGTAACACAACGTCTTATAGGTTCCTTCTGGCTGGTGTACCTGACCCCTTCCAGGTTCCTTCTGGCTGGCGTACCCTGACCCCTTCCAGGTTCCTTCTGGCTGGCATACCCTAACCCCTTCCAGGTTCCTTCTGGCTGGCGTACCCTGACCCCTTCCAGGTTCCTTCTGGCTGGCATACCCTGACCCCTTCCAGGTTCCTTCTGGCTGGCGTACCCTGACCCCTTCCGTAGACTTCTCCAGCTCAGGGGCTGGGTTGTCCTTCCCTCAGCTGCCCTCCCCTATATAATCCAGCCATTTTGGTTACCTGGCCCCTTTTCCTTCTACCCTCCTGGCTTCTTGGTCTAGCTCTCCACTCTCCATTCTCCTCACATAGCTAACTCAGGGTTGTGTTCACCCTGCCTCTGGCTATCCTTTTCCTTTTATCTACAATTAAAGCTCCTTCACCGTACCTAGGAGCAGTCATGTATTCCTTTTTTTATTTCTTTACATTCAATTATATTATCACTTCTGGCTTAGTGCGTTTAATGGGGTTCCTGTGCATGCAACCATGTGTGTTTTTGTGCTTTTTTTTTTTTTTTTTTTTTTTTTTTTTTTTTTTTTTTTGCTCTTTTTCTTCTGTTTGTTCTGCCCTATTCTTATCTGTTCTTGTTTTATCTTATTATTGTATCTTACATTATTCTTACATGTCTGTTTTCTAATGAGAGTCAGAAGGGGTGTTGATCTGGATGGGAGTGGGAGAGACACTGGGAAGAGTAGGGAGAGGGAAAACCATAATCAGAATATACTGAATTAAAAAAACCATTTTCAATAAAAGAAAAAAAAGGTTGCAAATTTGCTTTTACTCTTAATAAATGGAAAATCATATACATATAAAAACCAAATAGACAAACCAATAGGCAACCTCTAACACAGAACTGAAAGGAACTGGCTTCATTTACTGCTCATTATAGTAGAGCCAAATGGAGTATATACACAATTATAATTATGACTAATATATGAATTTTATTGTCCATGGAAATTGCTGTGTGAAACTGTGCTGGACACACTGAACTTCAAGGTCCTTGGTGGTGGCTCAAGGTGCTACATGCGATTCTTTTAGAGGTCACACTTCCTGGCACACAGTGATAGTTCAGCTAGTGTCTGTTGAAGGAACATAGATACCTTTTGTGTTTGTCTACGTTTGTGTCTTCTTTGACCTCTAGCAACATTGTAACGAGCCCTAGCCTAGTTTCTCCCTAACTCTAACCTGCCCCAACTGCAAATAAATACATCACCTATGTGCTCCTGGCATCCCGCCAGTGACCTCTGCTCTAGTAAGTCTTTAGGCTCTGAGTGACACACAGGTGCAGCTCAATCAGCACTTAACGTGTAGTACGCATGGATCAGCACACATTTAAAAAGATGAACTGCCTCGTCAGAAGTCCAAACGAAGGTTAGCAAACGTGGGAAAAGAGTAAGGGCGTTGAAGTTAAAAAACAAAACAAAACAAAAAACTAGTAGCACTCATTCTTTTGGAAGGGGGCAGTAGGGAGAAAATGCACAGTTATATTTGAACTGCCTTAAAAGATGTAGGGGAAACTAAATCTCACATCCATATATTTAAAAAAAAAAATTAACTGCAATCACTTTCCCGGGATTAGACAGTGCCTCAACTCCCCAGCCTTAACTTGCCTATTACAGAGGCAGACACAGCCAAGGATTCGACCTTCCGGAAAGGCGGAGGACTCTGATCCTTAAGAAGTAGCCAGCCAACTGGAACCATCCTGCACGGACTATGACTGAGATTCCATTAAGAGCAGAGCGCTCATTCAAGCGCTTTAGAGGTCTGTCTACAAGAGAATCCCAGGAGCTGAGAGATAGATGAGGGGCTAATGAAGGAAAGTCTTTTCCTTAGGAGTCCTGGGCCTGAATGTCGGTGTGACAGGCTGAGTTAACAGAAAAGCCACACATCCACACTTACTGCCAAAATGAGAACCCACCTAGCGTCCCTGCATTCGGAGGCTTTTTTTTTCTTGATGGCGCAGAGTGTCGGGCGCATACACATTTCCCAACAGATTGAATGGTTCACGGATTGAATGGAGAGAAGTCGGTGACAGGAGCTTGCCCGCTACTATAAGGCAATAGCTGCATAAAAAGATGTTAGTATGTATGTGGGAGGAGTATGATTTATTTGCAGAAACGCAGAGCTCTGCAGAGGCCCGAATTCAGGCAGTGAGCTCTAGTTGGAAACGCCCTGACCACGGGGAAGGGGTGGAAGCCTGAAACCTTCTTGGTCCAAAGCACAATGGTGCAGGATCGAGGTCAAAGAGAGCTTCGCTTGAAGCATGGGGGTGGGGGCCCTCTCTGTCCCCAGGTCGTCCCCAGGCTAAACCCTCGTGAGCTATAAATACAACGGCCCACAGGCAGCAGAGACACGGTGTTCCCTCGGCTTGCTGGGAGAGATAACATGAATTTGCCCTTTAAACGTCCCAAGCTACAAGCACAGCCCCCCAACCCACCCCTAGCTCCCGGAAGCGTCTTCGCCCCCAATGCCCTCTGCAAAGGAGGGGGGGGGATGGAGAGGGGCTGTCCGGGGAGCAGCCCAGCCAATGCGCTGCTGCGCGCTCGCCGGGGTCCCTCCTCCTCTCGCGAGACGCCGAGCCGGGGATATAAGGAGGGCTGCGGTCCGGCGGGCGGTCCCTTCGCGTCGTGCAGGGACGGAGACGGGGTGGCGGTGCCTGGCCGGGCGTAGGCAAGAGCGAAAGAGCGGCTCCCTGCAAGCTGTGCGCGCCCGGCTTTCAGCATGGGGGATCAGGCTTTGAGCTTCCTTAAGGACTTCTTGGCAGGTGGCATCGCCGCCGCCGTCTCCAAGACTGCGGTCGCCCCGATCGAGAGGGTCAAACTGCTGCTGCAGGTAAGGACGGCTTGGCGGGGCGGGCGACGGGCGCGAGCGGGGCGCGGCAGGGCGCGGGCGGGCGGGCGGGGCGCGCGCGGCAGGGCGCAGGGATGCGGGCGGGGCGCGGGGATGCTGCGGCGCGAGTGCGCGCCGCGCCGCGCTGCGCTGCGCTGCGGAAAATCTGTGCTAGGCCTCAAGCCCGGGGCCTACGCGAAGGGGAAGGTGCCCTCTACGCAGATACAGGTCCAGCGTCAGTGGCAGATTCCTGGTGTCGGGTGGCGCCCGGGTTGGGGTGTCTATATATGGAAACCCACCCCGAAGCTGGTCTACCTCGAGCCAGATCCTGTGCCCGGTACAGCAAGCGACATTCCATCCAAGGCCTCTTAGGCGGGCCTCCACCCTTTGGCCACATCCTCTGCACCTTCTTATCTGCATCCACCGTTTACAATAGAAGCATCCGATTAATCATTGACTAGGGATCGCTCTATGTCGCGTGCGCTGTGCTATAACTTGACATTGATTTCATTCATCTCTCTGTAACCTCTGGAAGATACGAATCGTCCTTGGCCGGTATTCACGCATGGAGACACTGAGGCAGAAATTCAGAAGTAATATTCAGGATAAATTCAGACTGCCTTAGCCAGCTTGTCCCCATATAATTTTCTCCCCGGCCATTGAAGGGGCTGTCATCACCATCTGATCCATTCCAAAGGCAAACGCCATTCAATGGGGAAGAGCCATCTGGGCATTTAAACATCATCACAAAATGCTCCAACAGATTGGCCGCAGCAGTAGTAACTCAATAATCGATTACCTGAATTATCTGCTTGAAAAATTTCAGACACCTACTGTTAGACAACCTTGTCTCACGGGATATTAGAGTAAAGCAAGGGAATTGTCATCCGCTCGCCATGTTAAGAGCCCTTGAGGGAGGGATCTTTATTGGTATTTCCCATAAGCCTGCAGAGAATTTCCCTCAAATGTCCTTATGATGACTAAAAATCGGATTGCTTTTTAGCTTAGTCAAGTAACCACCGTTTATTGATATTTTCTTGATAACTGATTTCCAGATACATTAAGAAACAATTGGAATTCTCTCTTGTCTCTAGAAAGGGAAAGATGGGGCAGAATCCTGGGCATGGTAGTGCACATTTGTAATTCCGGCATTTGGGAGGCTACTGCAGGAAGATTTTTTGAGTTCCAGGCTATCCTGGGCTATATAGGATGACCATACCAAAACAAAAACAAGAAATACAAACCTTTCTTTTGCTCTGTCTTTTTTTCCCTTCTCCCTGCCTTGTCCTCTGTCACCCACCCTGCCTCTCCCCCTCCCCGCCCCCCAGGTCCAGCATGCCAGCAAACAGATCAGTGCAGAGAAACAGTACAAAGGCATCATTGATTGTGTCGTGAGAATCCCCAAGGAGCAGGGCTTTCTGTCCTTCTGGAGGGGTAACCTGGCCAATGTGATCCGGTACTTCCCCACCCAAGCCCTGAACTTCGCCTTCAAGGACAAGTACAAGCAGATCTTCCTGGGAGGCGTGGATCGTCATAAGCAGTTCTGGCGCTACTTCGCCGGGAACCTGGCCTCTGGTGGGGCAGCGGGGGCCACCTCCCTCTGCTTCGTCTACCCGCTGGACTTTGCTAGGACCAGGCTGGCTGCTGACGTGGGCAAGGGATCTTCCCAGCGTGAGTTCAATGGGCTGGGCGACTGTCTCACCAAGATCTTCAAGTCTGACGGCCTGAAGGGTCTCTACCAGGGTTTCAGTGTCTCTGTTCAGGGCATCATCATCTACAGAGCTGCCTACTTCGGAGTCTATGACACTGCCAAGGGTGAGAGAGGGGCTTTGGGGTGGAAGGTATGGGGAGGAGGGGTCTGTATGACCTATCCTTCCACAATGACCTTTGTGTCTTGTTAGTTGCCTTTCCTACCTCTGAGCTAACCTGAGTTCTGAGGAGTTGATGTGATGTGGTTTGGATAAATTAGTAGGTAAAGGAACCTCTGTGTCCCATACTGGTAAATACTGTGGCTTTGAGCTACTCGGAGGGCGCAAAGCCTCCCGCTAACCCACCTCAGTTGAACTAGAAGCAGGCTCCATGCCAACAGAGCTGTAGCTTCCTTGGATTACGGGAAGGCAGCAGCCAACTTTGGTTGGTTACCTGGTTACATGTGAGGGATCTTTGGGAGGAGCTGGTTCTCGTGGAAGGGCAGGGTATGGAGTTGGGTCAGTAACCTTGTCTTTCCTTCATCTGCGTTTTACCCGTGCTGCTGAGAGAAGCACCTGTTAGCCATTTGCTTCTTGGCTCTGCTCGCAGGGATGCTGCCAGACCCCAAGAATGTGCACATTATCGTGAGCTGGATGATTGCCCAGAGTGTGACGGCGGTGGCGGGGCTGGTGTCTTATCCATTTGACACTGTTCGTCGTAGGATGATGATGCAGTCAGGCCGGAAAGGGGGTAAGCATGAACCCCACAGTGTGAATCTTAGGTGTCACCCCTGGAGGACAAACACTGGGCAGTGCTACGAGGCCTTGCTTTTCCTAAGTTGAAAGGCAAAATTTCTCCGGAAGTACTTCAGAAACCGAGACTAGAACTTCTCCTTTAGCTTTTCCTTAGGGTTTTTTTTTTTCTTTTTTCTTTTCTTACTAAAGAAAGTATAGGAACGTAACAAAACAAGGTTTTTTAGAGTTGGCCCTAGGTATTTAGGATTAACAGACTGGGTGCATAAGCAAGGGAAAGAAGTAGTTAACTGTACACTTAAAACATTGCTTCCTTTTACAGTTATTGGAAGAGTAGATGAGATGATTTAGATGAGAAATGGCTTGACCCATCCTGCTTTGGTAGTTTTAGCTTTATAAGTAAAAGCGTGAAACTGCCATTCTTAAAGTTAAAAAGACAAAACCACACACCAAATGTGAGGGCATTCTGTATGACCCAACAGTCATACCTTTTGTTTTTTCTTCATGATCTTGGGCAGTGTAATCTGAGACCAGGGCTAGTTTGCTCATCCATAAAAAGTTATCCAGAGAGTGTGACACTCCTTCCTCACACTGCCTTCCAGTTTTAGTTTGACAGTCTGTAATTGCTCCAGGTTTTACATAACTGATCTTGAGTTTGAGAATTAAGGATGCTAGAAGACAGCTTAACTCAGTTACTCGGGAGGAAAGGAACCCTTACCCACATTTGTCTCCACAGCTGATATTATGTACACGGGGACACTCGACTGCTGGAGGAAGATTGCAAAAGATGAAGGAGCCAACGCTTTCTTCAAAGGTGCTTGGTCCAATGTACTGAGAGGCATGGGTGGTGCTTTTGTATTGGTATTGTATGATGAGATCAAAAAATATGTGTAATACTCAAGTTCACAGGTTCACAGACCCATTGTGTGGTTTAACAGACTATTCTTAAGGAAATAAAAAAAGACAGATCTTGGATAAAACCAGACCATAAGGAATACCTCAGAAAAAAATGTTTCGTTGAGTATTCATTAAACCACAAAAGTATTTTGTATTTATTTTACATTTAGATTCCCACAACAAACAGAAGATAGCTTATCATACTTGTTCAATTAATTAACTGAAGAACTGATGCTGAAAAAGTAACTCAATGTGACTCATTAATAAAGACTACTCAATACACTTTATCTCCCTGCACTTATTAACTACTAACAGATTGAAAAGCATCAGTGCATGTTTTCTAGAAGGACACATTTGTCAGCGACTCCAGTGTGCATGTCCTGTACTGGCTACATTATAGTTTTTCAAACATAAGCAGTTCATGTACTGTCTGACCACACTTGCTGGAGGCTCAGATGTGGTAACATGCACAGAGCTCCACAGTCCCCTAACTGACTTCCACTCAGTCTTTTGGGACTCTGAGCTTTGCTGAGCTTTCGCTCAGGGGTAAGAATGTTGCATGCTTAGAAAGTGCTGGGTTTTTTGTTGTTGTTGTTTTGTTTGTTTGTTTGTTTGTTTTAATTCCTGCATAGAATCCTGATTCCTAGAAATTTCCAAGTGGACAGTATTCACTGAAGAACAGTTGTCTCAGTTTGGGCTGGAATAACAAAGTGCTACACACACACTGGCTGGTTCATAAACCAGCAAATGCATTCCTCATTGTTCTGAAACCTCAGGGTCTGTGAGGATCCATTCTGGTGAGAGCCATCTGACTTCCAGATGGGTGGGAAGAGAGCAGCAGAGTTCTCTGGAGTCACTCTAGAAGGATCCTAATTACAGTGACAGGCTTCACGTTCTGATCTAATGTCTTCCCAAAGGACCTGCCTCCTAATACTGCCATCTTGAGGGTTAGGGGTTGGATTCCAGGGATGGAGGGTTGGGGGATTCACATCCAACATTGAGTTCATCATGTCAATTATCACGTTACTATTTAGTGCTAGGAGGCACTGAAAGTGACCCTGCCTGGAAGCTTAAGTGGGGGAGAAGTTGAAATAGTATTGCTACTTAATTTGATACAATTAGCCTAGATTGGGAATAAACAGGAGCGTGGGGGAGTTGGTGGGGGGTAAGGTGGGAGGGACGTTCGGAGGACCTTGAAAGAAAGTAACTATCTAGGTACACAAAGTATCTGCTTGTACTTCCTTTCTGTGTCCGCTTAAGAACCAGGAGAAACACCTGCACTTTTGATTTGTGAGCAAGAGAAAAGTAGGAATTTCAAGGGTGGGACATACAGGCAAATGGCTCAGGGCTAAAAGCACTTTTGGCTTTTGCTGAGGGCTCGCATTTAGTTGCCAGCACCCATGTGCAAGCTCACAGCTGTCTGTAACTCCAGTTGCAGGGATCTCACAGGCTCTTCTGGTCTCCTTCCGTCCTGGGCACACAATGGTGCACAAACACGCATGCAGGCAAAACACTCAAATAAAATAAAGGGTTTTATTGTTTCAAGTGGAAAAAAAAGTGCTTCTAGACAGGGAAAAGAGCAGATACTGGACAAAATTTGGAAAGCAGGCAACTGTCTGCTTTCTGTATTTTCTGATAGAGAGCTGGGGGTTGTGATATCCAGGCTTTCCAATTAACTGCTTCCTGTGGGTAAAGCACTGGCTGCTTTGTTTTTGCCAGAGCAACCAAGGTGTGTGTGTGTGTGTGTGTTTTTTCCATTTCCAGAGTTGCTAGGCCTCTAAATTGATGAAAAAGATCTGTCAATCCAGTCTCCCAAGGACAAGGAACAAAATAATTCAGCTAGAGCCCTTCCAGATGCATTGCTTTCCAATCTAGAAATATTAAAATGATGCAAAAACAGACTAATAGGAAAAATAATACTTTTGTATTGCATACCGAAGACTAGGGCTGCCACTTAATATTTCCAACCCTCAGGGTTTAGTCCTGAAATGTAGTTGCAAGCTGACTGAAGTGAACTAAGAGTAGGTCATGAGAGGCCAACCGAGAGCTAAATTGTTTTCTAGCCTGCCCTCCCTGGCATTCGGGTGGGGAGCAGAGTGAGGAACTGGCAGAGCATCGAGCAGTGCACACACACAGTCTGCGCATGACCTAGTTCCAGGCGTTCTCCTGCCTGCTGTAGTTAAACCCAGTGCTCTTTGCTTCACGAGTCCTGCTGAGCGGCTGCTTCTATAGCTACTCACTCAACAGAATTCCTAGAATGAGGCCAGTGACAGAATGTTGTGACCTGGCAGGAAGGGGAGGGTGGGCAGGAAGGATTTCCCTTTGGTTCTACTACTGCACCATCAGGGTACAAAGGTCTCAAACCTGAAGGTCTGGGAAAGGAGGGGTGGGGCGTCACATAAAGGTGAAAACCTAGAATTCCCTGCCATACTAAGACGCCACCTCTGGGAGTCTCTTCCTCCCCAAGCCATGATGATAGACATATTTTTATCCACTTTTGATTTTCAGTGTATGAGGAAAACCATGGAATTGGAATTCTAGAGGGAGGTGCTTGCTGCCTGCCATACCTAAAGACCAGAGTTTAACCCCTGGGACTCACAAGGTAGTAAAACACTGACTCCAAGTTGTCTTTGGACCTCAATATATGCATACTGTGGCCCTTGCAGGTCATCACCTCCCCTCACAGTAATTAAAAAAACAAAAAACAAAAAAACAAAACAAAAAACAGAGATGGCCCACAACCTCAAGAGTACCCATTATGGACTCAAAACAGAATCTGTCACTGGAAAGATGGCTTAGTCGTTAAGGGTGCTGACTGCTCTTTGAGGGCCCTACTCAAGTGTGAAGCACTTTAGAACCACCTGTAACTTGAGCTATAGGGAACAGTGGACCCTGCTCGCCCTGCATGCATGTGGTACGTATACTTACCCACACTCAGGCACACATAAATAGAAACAAAAGGCATGCCAGCATCAGTCATCACAATCAAAAGCAAGAGAAAACTCAAGTGATCAATGTGCCATCAATGAGGCATATTATTTTGAAAACTGATGCCAAATGCAGGTCAAAAATAACTTGAAGGCTTTGGCATTTGTGATGGCTGGTTTTATGTCAACTTGACCCAAGCTAAAGTCAGAAGAAAGGACGAAACCTCAGCTAAGAAGATGCCACCTTCAGATCCTGGTCTAGTCAGCATCTTGTAGGCCAGTGGTTCTCAACCTTCCTAATGCTGCAAGCGGTTTAACACAGTTCTTCATGCTGTGGTAACCCCCTAACCATAAAATTATTTCATTACTGCTTTATGACTGATTTTGCTACTGTTATAAATTGTAACGTGAATATCTGATATGTGATATATGTGATCCCTGTGGGGGGTTGTGACCCACAGGTTGAGAACCACTGCTGTAGGTTTTTTGTTGTTTTTGTTTTTCCTTAGTTAGTGATTGGTGGAGGAGGACCTAGCCCTATCCCTGAGCCGGCAGCCCTGGGTTCTAAAAGAAACCAGGCTAAACAAGCCATGATGAGCAAGGGAGTATGCAGCACTAAGTCTCCGCATCAGCTCCTGCCTCTAGGCTCCTATTTCTGTCCTGACTTCCATTCATGATGAACTGTGATGTGGAAGTGTAAGGTGAATAAACCCATTCCTCCCCCAAGTTGCTTTGGTCATGGTGTTCCCTCACAGGAACAATAACCGTAAGACAGCATTTGACAGTGGTCTTGCTCTTATCACTAATGATTGGAATTCAGTCTGGCAGTTAAGGAGGTAAGCAAGGTGTGATAGTTTAAATGAAAATGGTCTCCATAGACACATATATTTAGATGCTTGGTCCCTAGTTGTGAAAGGGCAACATAAACCCCATTTGTCTCCATTTGGACCCCACTTATCACTATTTTAGGGCCATATAAGACACCAGATTCAGAAATAGACCATAAGAGCCGGGCGGTGGTGGCGAATGCCTTTAATCCCAGCACTTGGGAGGCAGAGGCAGGCAGATTTCTGAGTTTGAGGCCAGCCTGGTCTACAGAGTGAGTTCCAGGACAGCCAGGGCTACAGAAATCCTGTCTTGAAAAACCACACACACACAAAAAAGAAATAGACCATAAGTCTCAGAAACTCCAGCTCTAAGAACAGACCCTAAAACCTAGGACAAGATCATAAAACTCCCTCCCAAAGAACAGCCTAGAGATAACCACAAAAATGGAGAAATATCTCAAAATGGGCCATCTACACTAGACAGCCCTATTTCATCACAGGGTTAAATGTTGATGACATAAAAATGCAGACCACTGACCACCTGTAACCCACCCTAACACCCACCAGTAAAATCTTAGATTACCTAATCCTTCCAGAGAGTTCTCAGGATTCCCTATAAAAAGGTCTTCATCCTTGTTTGGGGTCACCATTTTAGAGAATGGTTGACCCCCACATGCTGGTTGTTGGTACAGAATAAACGCTCTTTGTTTTTATATACTATCAGAGTCTGGGGTCTTCCTTTAGCAATTTCAGACCCTTACATTTGGTGCATGGGCTAGGAAATGCTGGGGTCCCCCTTGACTCAATAGTAGAGTGTTTTTTGGAGAACAATTCACTCTCAGCAGAATGTGCCTCTGTGTGTTGTGTGTGTCTTGTCCTTTTCACATGAGTAGTCTTCTGTCTTGTTCAGTGTGAGGTGATTTCTTTTATCTGCACAACCTAGAGGCCAAAGGAAGGTAGTGCTAGAGGACTTGCAGGTCCCTCCTGGCTGGGCATGGGAGGGAGGTGGGGAAGGTTAGAGGATGCTCCCCAGGCCCACTCAGTTGACAGAGAGCTCCATTCTGACCCAAGTTCTGGTTGAAGCTAACAGGTTCTTCCCAGCCAGTCAAGGCCAAACCAGGTATAGGGGTGAGAAGGTGGTGGCTCCTGACTCTACAGTGTGGGCCTCTACTCTGCTTCCTGGGGAGGGAGCCCACCACCGCCTTTGGATTCCTTTCAGTTGGAGTCAGAGAACACCAGTTCGACACAGGCTTTGGTGGAGACTGGCAGGATCCTCCTGATTGGCAGAGCCCATTTTTTGGGATAGGCTGCCATCGGCTTTCTTTTGGTTTCCTTCCTGGACCCCTGTAGGCTTGTTTTCATGTTTCTGTGTTTGTGTTTTATTTGTTCATTTTTATTTTCTTGAGAACATGGGCAAATGACCAGCTCCAGTCCACTGGCCCTAGTCCAGTCACATGGCAAGGACTTCAAAGGCATAGCAGGGAATTTCGTGGGGAGACTGTTTTTCACAGGAATAAATGGGCAGCTTTTAATGGACGGTGGCCAGAAAAAAACACTTTCTACCTTCCTACTATCTACTTGGTTAAAGGTATTGTATATGGAAATCCTGGGCACCCTCATCAGGTTCCATACATCACTGTCTGACAGCGTCTGATGGAGAGCCATAAGGCCTTTCCTACCACCTGCCCCATTGATCTTACAGGTCAAAGAGATGGAGCCACCAAGAAATTGTAAGCCAACAGTCCTGGCTTCCTCAGCTCTGGAGGAAAATGTCTTCCTGTTTCCTTATCACCCTATCCTTGTGCACACTCATCCCTTGCAAATGGCAGATGCTGATCCTGGCCGTGAGGAAGTGAGAGGGAACATAGTCAGCCTTCCCTATGAATGAGTCCACACAACAAGGCAGACAGATTCCACCAGTTACACTGCCCTTGCAGGTGACTGGTCCCCCACACATCCCCTTTCCCACTAATGATCTATACAACTAGAAGTTGCAAAATCCCAAGTGTTCCGAGAAACCCTCTGCCCTCATAGACTTATTCGACTTTATAATGGTTTCTCATGGAACCGCTTGAGATGATTGCCAACAGCTCTTACAGATGGCAGCCTGGAAACTGGCTCTGGGTGCAAATGGCCAGCCCACCGCTGCACAAGCCAACATTGGCACGGCTTTTCCCTTGGTCTGTCCCAACAATCCTACTGGTGAGGAGAAGCTAAAAGTCTTGACATCAGATTCTTAGGAGAGGTCTCTGGAATGCTGCTAGGGGCCCACAAATTTGTCTAAAATAAGACAAATTATACAAGGTAAGGAGGAGAGTCCAAGGACATTTCTCCAACAGCTAAAAAGATTTAAAGATAAACACCTGGCTGAGCTCCTGATTAGAGCCTGTTTACCAACAGGGGGGCTCCAGAGGATAGACATACTAGGGGACTTCCTAAGTATGGATGGTTACTATCTTGAGGAGTAGCCATAGTGTCTCTAATAGGCCCAAAATCTGTCTTTATTTTTGATAGTCTTTTTCTTTGTTGTGAGCAGTCCCTTTTTTCATATACAGAGGTATCAGCTGTCTGTGTCTCTAAGAAAAGACCATAAAATCCAGAAAAAAAAGATCATAAAAAAAACCCTCCCAAAGAACAACAGCCTAGAGATAATCACAAAAATATTTTACTACTCACAGCACTAGAAGAGACCTGTAGCCTATCTAAACAATTAGACCTTGTCACACAAGAATGGCCAGCTTGCCTGAGTATTGTAGCAGCCATTGCTTTCCTGGTCAAGGAAACAAAATCACCATGAGACAAGAACTCATAACCACCCTTCATGCTATCAAGGGAGTTCTCCAAAAACCCCAGACCATGCCCAGCTAGTACATTATCAGTCCCTGCTCCTAACCCACCCCCCATTAAATACCACCCTGCCTCCACCTTAAACCTGACTACACTGATCCGGAACCTGGACCTGGACATTATGAATAATTCCTCGATAGTGATGAGTCACGTTCAGAACCTGAGGCTAGACCTGACACCCCCTGGCAAGATTCGGAAATAATCTACTTCACGGATGAACAGCTTCATTGAAGGAGCCAGGTCTAAGGGTGAGAAGGTGGTGGCTCCTGACTATAGTGTAGGCCTCCACCCTCCTTCCTGGGACTTCTGCTCAAAAAGCTAAATTATTTGCCTTGACTCAGGCCCTAAAACTGACAAAGGACAAAATTGCCTACATCTACAGACAGCTGATACCTCTGTATATGAAGAAAGGGACTGCTCACGACAAAGAAAAAGACTATCAAAAATAAAGACAGATTTTGGGCCTATTAGAGACACTATGGCTACTCCTCAAGATAGTAACCATCCACTGCCCAACAATGCATGCTCTAGTTAAACTCATATGAAAATGAATCTCTTCAGTCCAGTTGATGATTCTTAAACACAGCAACACCAGCCCATAGAGACATCTCAAGGATTTGAGATGGGCTTTTCTCAAGGGGATAATGAAAGGGTAACATAAACCCCATTTGTCTCCATTTTAAGGACCAGGCCTGATTTTTAAAAAGGTCAAATATAAGACATCAGCTTCAGAAATATACCATAAGTCTCAGAAACTAAGTCATAAGACACCAGGCTCTAAGAAAAGACCATAAAATCCAGAAAAAAAAATCATACAAAAAACCCTCCCAAAGAACAGCCTAGAGATAATCACAAAAATGAGAGAAATATTTTATCTCAAAATAGGCCACCTACCCTGGACAGACCTGTTTCATAATATAAACATTCATAACATAAGAATGCAGACCACTGACCACATGTGATGCCCTAACACCCACCATTAAAATTTTAGATTACCTAATCCTTCCAGGGAGTTCCCACGATCCCCTATAAAAAGGTCTGCGTGCCTTTAGGGTCACCATTTTAGAAAATGGTTGACCCTCACATCTTGTTTTTTTCTGCAGAATAAACTCTGTTTTTGCATACTATCTTAGGGTTTTACTGTTGTGAACAGACACCATGACCAAGGCAACTCTTATAAGAACAACATTTAGTTGGGGCTGGCTTACAGGTTCAGAGGTTCAGTCCATTATCATCAAGGTGGGATCATGGCAGCATCCAGGCAGGCATGAGGAGGGGGAGCTGAGAGTTCTACATCTTCATCGGAAGGCTGCTAGCAGAATACTTACTTTCAGGCAGCTAGGATGAGGGTCTTAAAGCCCACGCCCACAGTAACACACTTACTCCAACAAGGCCACACCTACTCCAACAGGGCCACACCATCTAATAGTGCCACTCCCTGGGCTAAGCATATACAAACCATCACACTGAGTCTGGGTTCTTCCTTCGGTGATTTTCAGACCCTTACAGTCAGTGGAACTGTTTTGGGAAGGAAAAGGAGACCTTGGAGGAGGTGTGTCACTCAGGGGTGGTACTGGAGGTTCCAAAAACCAATACCAGGCCCTGTCCCACTCTCTCTGCCTCCAACTTGTGGATAAGACGTAGGCTCTTAGCGCTCATGTCTACCTACTGCCATGCTTCCTGTCATGATTGTTATGGCCTAACTCTCTGAAACTGTAAGGAAACACCAAATTAAATTTCTTTTATAATTTGCCTTGGTCATGGTGTCTCCTCCAAGCAACGGAACATGACTAGGACACCAAGTATTCTAGTTTCCTTTCTCTCACTGATAAAAATACTTGGAACCAAGGCAACTATGGGCAGAAAGGACTTAGACTTAACACTGAGCAAAGTCAAGTTAGGAACACAAGGCAAGAAATTGCAAGCAGCCTTGTTTGCTATTACAAACAGCATTACCATCGTCTAGGGAACTCGCAGCTGTGGCTGGCCATGCTTAGCTTTCTTACGTAGCCCAGGTACCACCTGCCCTGGGAATGGTGCCACGCACAGTGGGCTGAACCCTCCCACATCCACTGACAAGACAACCTTCCGCAGCCATGCCCACAGGCCAGTGTGGTCTAAATAATTCCTCCCCTTGGATCCTTTTCTCAAGTGGTTTTGGGCTGTGTCAAGTTCACATAGAACAACACACATCTTAGGGAGTTGTGGGGGGAAAAGGGGTAGGGGATACTTATCCCACACCCTTGCCTAGCACCGCTACTGGACCGTGGACACTTGGCACAAAGACAAACCACACCTGGCACCTGTAGAAGAGGATGTTAGGCAATGGCTCCCCATCACAGGGATGATTCCTGACATAAGTTGGAAAGAGTTGACTTAGGCCTTGCTAGGCATCAGTTCTCCAGCGTGGAGATGATATGGTGAAGCCAAATAACTGGAAGCAGGAATGAGTATTGGAAGGTGCTGGGAAGACAAAGCTGGTAGGCCATGTCTCAGGGATACCACACCAGGCCTCCCTGCTACCTTTCACCAGCTCCCAAGGCTGCTCTATCAAGGAACCGATATCCATTCAGAGCCCTTATGATGTCTCCAGAAACACCAGCATAGACATTAACAAAAAAAAATGCACTTTTCTAATCTGGATGCTTCTAGAGCCAACCAATTTTAAGACTGTTCCAAGAGAAGGCAATTGGAATCTGATGTGACAACTTAGAGAATACAGCAAGTCCCCAAGTAATACAGTAAGTCCCCAAGTAGGAAGGGTAGTGAGAACAAAAACCAAGGGACTTCCAGTGGAGGGTACATGTCAGGCAGTACAGACAGATAACCCAGGGGTGCTTACTCACTTTGGGACTTCAGGAAAGGCAATGCACCAGGCGAGACAACTGGAAGAGCATCACAGAGAGAAGGAACAGTGTGTAGAGAGCTCAAGGCAGCCTCAGCAGACTAGGAGAACACAGGAGGGCAGCTAGCGCACCAGATACATGTTGGGAAACCCTGCTATCAAGGCTGCAGTTTACTGTGCCTGGACAGAGTCCTGAGCTCGGCACAAAATGGAGGCCTCCCTTCAGCATGCTTTCTTTCCACTCCTGTCTGACCTTATCTGGGAGCCCAATTTCCACATCTTCTGCCTGTGGAATGTCACCTAGTCATTGGTGACATCACAGGTTCAACTTCCTTTCTCCTGATAAAAACCCAGCACAGCGAGCACCTGGAATGCATGCAAATGAGGCATTCCCAGTACCTTAAGCCCCAGGCAAAGTACGCTCACCTGGAAAAAACTCTTGCCACCCTCCAAGGCATATATATATATGCCTTGCTCCCTTCCTGCACCCCCCACAATAAAATATACATGCACAAGCTGTTTCACTGAATACTGTCTAAAGAGCTGTAACACTGGAATCCTTGGAGGCGGCTTCCTCCCTCCCTAGCACTCTGCTGGACCGAGAAACCTGCTGACCTTCATCCTTTTCCATTCGGTGTGTAGCGTCAACACCCGGAGAGCAAATGGAACACATGGAACCACAGGTACAGGCAACATTCCCCATCTCAAGTGAGGAAAAGCTAACTCATATTCAAAGACAGACAGGTAAAAGCAGAGAGGGGGCACAAGTGTGCACGGGGCTACTGATCTGTACCCATGGTTATTCTGATTTTATCATTTGATTACCGACACCTGAATACAATCAAGTATGAAGTCGCCCCGTCACATTACTTTGTGGGAGGTGCTTCTGGGGCTCTCACAATAAATACATAGGCATTTATTTGTTAGCAAGTAATGATGACTCAGCTTGACTGAAGGCTAGGGGCCATGAGATAAGATACTTTGTGTCAGGGAAGTAGTTCTGCAAGACAGCTGTGGGAGGCAGCAAGATGACTTGATGGTAGAAAGCACTTGCCATGCATGTGGGACAACATTGAGTTTCATCCCCAGAACCCTCATCAAGGTAGAAGAGAGAACTGATTCCACAAAGTGTCCTCTAACTACCATACATATACCACAGGGTACAAGAAGCAAGCAAAAGTAATAGTTAAAAAAAAAAACGAAAAACAGATATTTGTGTTCAGAATCACTGTGCTTTCTGAACAATTTCTATTTCATACAATGACGTCAATTTTTCTTTTTTTTAAGGACAAATGTTTAAGAGGTAATTAAGAGTTATGTTGCTTTAGTAAGGTGGGGGTTCGTAGGTTCTCCTCCAATAGCCTTGACCTCACTAGCACTGAGTGGTTAGCTAGGTTTCCAGTCCCAGGCATTGTCTCTCTCTTGTTAAGGTGGCCCAGTTAGAGAGCTGGTGGTTACTGTTAATGTATACATGCCACTACTGTACCCTTAGGGTTACTGGGCCATGCTGGTCAATGTCGTGGATTCAGAGTTGGGTCGGACTGTTGGTCGGGCACTTCCTTTGGAAGCTTGAACGCTACCTTCTGCATGCCAGCCCTCAGGGAGGAGGCATCCAGGCTAGCCGCACCTCAGGAGCCTCTGGGCCTGGTGTTCAATCAATGGCTGAATGTGTGCAACAACTGGTCCGAAGTACATTGTGTTTTCACAATCAAGTACTTACCTTTCACCTCTAGGGGACAACTTGAAAACCATCTCTGTATTTGAAAATCAAATCAAAATTACCTGATATAATACAAGTCCACTTGTGCTGTGCATCCTTCACGTGTGCAGAGGAATTGGTTATACATCTGTGAGAGCCACAGCTTCTTCAGGTGGCTTCAGCTTTTTTGTTTGAGATATGACCCATCATCATACAGCATTGGGTAGCCTGGGACTCACAGTGTAGTTGAGGATGACCTTCAACTTCTTGACCTTCCTGCCTACGGGGCTTATGGACTGGGAAGGTCACTTACTACCTTCAGCCCCATGGCATCATCAAACCATCTCTAAAGATAAAACAACCCAGCAATAGCAACACTCATTCAAGCTCTAAAGCAATGTCCACTGTATTGTAGCAATGTAACAATTTTACAAGATGAATCAAGTCATGTGGTTCAAAGAAAGCTGACCAAGAGTGTCATTTTCAACAAACTTTCCCAAAGAAATATCATATTTTCAAAAATAGAACTGCTAACTTCATTCTAACTAATAGTTTTGTAGGGTACATAGAATTTTTTATTCTAATTCTAAAAATATGAACAAAACAGAATCAAAACTTGGTTCTCTTTAAATCTTTTATTTCTTCAGTAGGCCAAGCTAGTTCTTCATGCCTAAAATATGACAAACTAGAACATTTTTTAAAAAGATGGTTTAAAAGTTTCTTGCTAATCTTTATTCATGAAAATAAGCAACTCAGCCATTAGCAGTGAGCTCATTCGCTGTGATGGTGTACAGACATTTACACACTAAGACTTTGGCATTTATGACGATACAGGTTTTGCGTTGCTAACCAGGGCAAAGGTGCATCTTCAGCTTTACTGTAATCTTAATACTTTGGAGTTGCTGCATTGTATCTGCAGATGAGAAGCAGACCTATCACAATCACCTTTCAAAGCCGCATATCCTGTTTTTTGATACTTGAGTTGAGCACAACTGCATGGCGCTACTTTACAAGCAAAGCACAGAGTGTTAACTGGAATAGCTGTGAGAGCGGTTTTGGATGGAGACTGAAAGAGGAGGGGAGGATGAGGTAGTAGCTACTCCTTAAGAAGTAATTTTAATAGTTTGAAATCCTTCACAAAAACTTACTAGAAAAAGGAGATAACATTTGACAGAGATGAAAACAGTTCTCAGCTCTGTCTACTAGCCAGCAGGCCTGCACGCTCTCTGGCTACAGACACAGATCTTCCAAGTGTGTGTGCTAAGGACCAGCCAGCCAACTACGCAACAGTGCTAACCCTACAGATTTGTGTTGGTGTGGTTGCAGAGATTAATGTACTCATGACTGCTCCATGCAAATGTCTCCTAAATCCTACCTTACAGTACATTGACTTACATCAGTGAGTTCTAAGTTTGTAATCCCTACCCATCTCTACACAGTCACCATTTATATGCACCTATAACATAACATGCTAAGTTGTTTTTAAAAAGATGGTTGCCCTTTACTTGAAGTTTAATCTTTGTTATTAGTAACACTTAGATAAACTTCTTCAAATAGTAAAAACTAAGGCATAAATTAGCATTTAAAATCAAATTCTAGCTTTATCTACAAAACGTGGAGAGACCAAATAAAACGTACTCATAGGCTAATGCCACTGTGAACATGAAAGTTTTTGCATATACTCATTTCTTTCCCCACAAAAATCTGCTTTAAAGTGATTGATTCACTACTGGGCAAATGCCAAAATGCTGCATTTTAAATTTAAGTTGTTACAAAAACATTAAAAGTGCAATGTTAAAAACTAAGACAAAATAAATGCGTTGTTTGTACAGATAAGGGGTATATAAAGCATGTATAAAATCTTGTTCACTGGAACAAGGAAGTAAATTGTTAAAGGATGTTGCAGTCCTCCAAACGCGGTAGGAAAACCCTCAGTCATGTTGTGTTCCAATCCATTTTGTGCATGTGTGTGTATGTGTGTGTGTGTATGTGGTGTGTGTGTGTGTGTGCTATATGTGCTCAGCATTTTTTTGGTCTCACCATTTCCTACCTTCACTGCTCTATCTGAAACACTGTCTATTAAAGTCAGACAACAACATATGCCCTGGCGTGTGTTTGTTGTAGTCGGCCTCCCTGCTAATGAAGGTGAAGCAAGTGTGGCAAACATGCTACAATGCTGGAGCATGACACCAGACAGATCTCTCTGTGCCTAGGGAAGATTCATATTTTAAGAAAAATGTGTCATTGAATATGAAACTTACATATACCTACTAAAGACATACTGACAAGACCAGCGATGAAAAGGTTATGACTATGAAATATCACACACTTTGTTCTACAAAAGAACAGCCTCTAGGTTGACAGGAAACTATTCTACTTTTCATAGTCAACTGTCTCATACCTATGTGTCACTAGCAATTCCATGAGGATTAACAGAGCTTCAAATGTGAGGCCAATAAGAATGGTGCTTCTAGGATTCAGCCAAACTAAAGCAAGAGAACTCACTAACATCAAGGGAATAGCTTCAACCAATGTGCGGTTAGTTTCTTTCTTGTTTATATTTGGTTTCTCTAAAGCCTTTCTTCCTTACTCTAAGTCTTCTATTAATACAATAAATATACAATGACAGCACACACACTAACAGTATCATTTCAAACACTGCTCTAACATACCCTAGGTATGCTTCTGGTTCTTCAAGCTGGGAGCCTTGCTCACTGATCCAACAAATACTTGCTTTTGCTTATTATGCAAATGATCTGGATACAAACCAGTCACAACTCATAAGACACGAGGCTGTTAAAGCCTACCTCTTGCCTGAGAATCCTTTACAGTATTTTACCAGACTGCATAAAAACTGAGACAGAAGCTTCTAAAGTGAGCCCTATCATTCACAGCTTGAGATGTTTTGGAATGGATAATCGAAGTCTTAAGGAGAAGCACCTTTGGTGAATCAAGAACTGCACCAGTACAAGCTCCTCCCCTTTCTCATCAAATCTAAATCTGCTTCTCCATGAAAACAAATTTCCAAGTTTTTTCATAAGGAGTGTACCACTCACATAAGCAAGTGCTACAGACAGCCTAAAGCAGACAGAAGCACAAGGCGCTTACGTTTATAAGGTAAGCTCCTTGTTTAATGCTTACAATAGCTGACAATCATATAGATTAAGAACTATATAGTGAGCATCTTGGTTTCAACATGGATTATCACCACTGCTGCCTTGTCAGCACAACTCAATTTCTATATTGAAGAAACATTCATGTGTAACACCTCTCTATTAAATAGACATATAGCTCCTATAAATATGCCACTGCATGAAACACTGATTTTACATCAAAGTGTCTTTTGATAACAATTTGCACTGAATAACAATAAATTATACTCATTGTTGTATAATTGTTGTAAAAAGTATTATAGATGTTTGCAAATAGTTATAGTAGTACAGAAAAATACATTGTTAAAATAGGACGAACAGATGAACAATGTATATCATAAAAAAAGGTTTTACAACCAAGCAGTACGAACATTCGGGGGTTTCGGTCTTAGCAAAAAGCCACTGGATGTGTCCAACACTGATCGGTCAGTCTTACAACTGAGACCACTGGTCGCACTGGATGTCCTGGAAGCTCCTCCTGAACATAGCACAAAAAGACACAAAGTGGTCAGATATCTGAATCTAGTACATAGGCCCTCATCTGATAAAGTTCATTTCCTAATTTTAAGTCCATACTGGTTTTCCTTCCTCATCACAGATGGGTCTAATATTCTAATGAAATGATTCTCAATTGACCTGTGCTTTAGAATCCCCTGTGGAGCTTAAAGCAACTAAAGTGAGGCAAGTGAAACATCTGGCATAACCATTTATATGTTTACTTAACAAATATTTTGCTATGTTCAGGGCATGGTACTAAATATCAGTTACCAGAACAAGACTATATCTTAAGTCACTATAAATACCATGTTTTAAAGTGAGATGACCAGTCAATAACTAAGTCACATGAGCACTGACAAATTACAGCCCTACTAGAGCTTCCAATTTTCTTTAGCGATGGCTTACAGTTTAAAAAAAAAAGTTTAGAATCCATCAGCTTCTGTGTCTGACTTTCTGTATGCTGTATACCCTGGCATTAAATTCCTGCATTTCTAGTAGAGAAGTAGCTAAGTCTTTAAGCATCACATATTAAGTATTAAAAAGAATTACATATTTAGTTTGTTAATTTTTTAAGGGTTACAAGTTATTAGCAAATGTCTACAATTGGCTAGAGAGAATGTTTCAGCCACATCCAAGTAGCCTAGCAATGTATTCTTTAAACACACATACTGAAACTAAAAGGCACTCCTGCAGTGTCTGAGGAAATACTGTTATTTTCACTCGTTTATCCTTTGGTTTTCTCTCTATGCCACCATTACATTCTGTACATACACGCACATGAAGTATGAAACTGAGTGAAATGCAAAAATGTGCCAGTGAGAATGTAATGCACTCTAAACGTTAGCATTTTAAATCTCTATCGTAAGAACATATACTACACTTTTTAGTTTTAGAAAAGATAAAGGAGACAACAACTAAATAAAAAAAGCTTTTGATATTCTTACTCAGTGGGCTGTAATGGCCAAGAGTAGATCTCACTCGTCGGATGGACGGTGAAGGATTGAGGTAACTCATATTTCGATGGTAGTCCATCAGCTGTTCAGAGCGTTTCATGCCAACTGTTGGCTTCACAGCTTCAAGACGTTTCAATAAAGCCTTCATACAAAATATCAAAATTAATACTAGATAAATACCAATGATTTCTAAAAACTTAAAAGATTCTACAACCAGAAATGCACTAAGGGAAAACAGTGTAAGAAATTTCTCTTCCCTGGGTTGAGGAAGAACCTACACCCATTCTAACTCTATTCTAAATATCTTCCCATATACCCACAGTCAGTGTAATCTTCTCCCCTCAACAAGGAGACTCTACTTTGCAGTGGAGGAGACCATTTCGTAAAACCATAACCATTCAGAAAGCAAGCTGTGGAGTCCAGTCCTAACGGATACACCTACAAAACCACTCAAGGCTCAGGGAACATTGCTGAAGATGGGTTGGAAAGACTGTAAAGCCAGAAGAGCAGAGACTTTGCTGTGAGACTCCGCCTCTCAATGTCAAAGCTGTACATTTAACAACATGAGCCAAACAACAACAATAATGAACATACCAATGTGGACAGGGAAAAGCCCTTGAGGTCTTACCCTACACAAACGTGCAGGCAACTAAGGGCAGCTGAGCATGGGCAAAGTAGTGTTCTCCTGGGAAGTGCACAATTGGTTATCCAGTACAAATGGTAAGCCCTGAAAACATACATACACAGAACAGTTTACAGACTCAGAAGGTAATATTTAAGAATATATATGTATTTACATATATGTGTAACAATAATGAAACAAGTGGCCATTAATTTGAAAGAGGAGGGTTATAGGGATGAGTTTAAAGGGTCAAATGGGAAGGAGAAAATGATGTGATATTATAATCGCAAAAAAATAATTAAAACTCAATAATACACTTTCAGAAAAACTCAAATGGTTTTCCCTAACACTCCATTAATCATACCACTATGATTAAATAACTTCTACAGTTTGGTGTGTTTCCCTTAGAGGCTTGGTCCCCAGTCTGTGGCACTATAGAAAATTGGCTGGGCTCTGATCTCACAAGAGACTAAACCACTGATGGATTAAAACTGAGACTACTAGAAAGCAATGGAAACCTGGAGACTGGCTCTTCATGAATAGGTGGGTTGCTATGACCATGCCTTACAGGATCTGTCTTGTCCCTAGCCTCTTCTGTCTCTCTGCCCCCTCACCGTCATGAGATAAGCAACTTTCCTCTACGGTACCCTCCTACTAACAGGTTTCTGCTTTGCCGCAAGTCCAAATGCAGTGGAGCTAGTCATACACTGAATCCTGGAGCCAAAATAAACCTTTCAGCTCTTAAATTGTTCATCTCAGATATTGTCACAGCAGCCAAAAGATAACTTGCATGCAGCTCACAACAGATGTGACAAGTTAGTCTTTGAAAAGGGACTGTAAGTTGAAATATAATAAACTCAGCTTCCTCATCCACAGGACATACAGAGGAGGTATATAATGCTAATAATCCAATGTAAACCATTGGGACCATCACCAACTTAACAAAGTTAGGACAAATTCTCCCTGTATGCTTTCGAGAGCAGTAGCTAGCTGCAGTCACAGTTCACATAGAATACAGAGGAAAGGTGGTCTCAAGCCCCACTCTCAGTTCTACTGCCCAATGCTTTTCTGTGCTTTTCCTTTGCATGCTTAAGATTCCAGATAAAATTTCCTATGGAAACACTTGTTTTAGGTGCTAAGAAGCTGGAAGACAGGTTACTAGGCCTTTAGAGGACACACACATCAACAGAGCAGATAGCACAGTCACCAGGAAGGTGCTCTCTGTAGTAATATGGCTGAGTCTAATTACAAATACTTCTATTTTTATTTTTAAAAGATTTACAATATATGTACATGTGCATGCCTGGAGTATATATGCATGCCATGTACTGAATAGTGTCAGCGAGGCCACCTGACGTGCTCCAGCAAGCCAGCCTTTCAGCTCCATTTATTCTTTTTTCTTTCCTTTCTTTTTAAAAAAGAATTATGTATTTATTTTTATATGTATGAGTACATTGTAGCTTTCCTCAGACACTCCAGAATAGGGTGTCAGATCGCGTTACAGATGGTTGTGAGCCACCATGTGGTTGCTGGGATTTGAACTCAGGACCTCTGGAAGAGCAGTCAGTGCTCTTAACTGCTGAGCCATCTCTCCAGTCCCATTTATTCTTTCTTAGCTCAGAGTTTAAAAGCTTTTGATTTTCGGAAATCTTTGAGAAAGGAACCCTGAGGAAGACCAAATACCTCCTGGAATTGATTCACATATTATTTTCTTAAAAGATACATTTTTCTTTCTGGTACAAACTTATTTTTATCTGAAGAGTATGCTGATATGCAGTAAAATTCACATTTAAAAAAATCAGCTTCAAGAATACAAAAGACAAGTTTTCTTTATGGTAGAAACCCAAGCTTGGCGACAAGCAAGGTTCACATCACATGAAGTAGCCCGCCCTAGGAGAGCTCTGTAGCTCCCAGGCAGGGAGACAGACAGGTCCTCTGCTTTTCCTTTTAAAGCTGGAGCAGCAGCCACTGCCTAGGGAAGTCTTAGCAGCTAGAATGAGTTTTTGTTGAGCTCAGAGTTCCACCTGACAGTCATGTCTACCTATACTCTTTCTAAAGTGACATACCATCTTTCTTTGTAGACAGAGGAGCTGTAAAATGTAGGTGCCAAATTTTTCTAAAATGATGATCTCCCCTACTTGTAACTGCACAAAAATCCTAGGTATCATATTTTTAATATATTTTATTAGACAAAGATATTATTTGTTGATTTCTCTGATTATCTGAATAACTACTCATTAAACTATATGCAACAGAAATCTCGACATTTTCAATTAATCTGATAAAATTATATGTGTATGTGTATATGTGTATTTTTTCCTGGTAGGACGACAATATTGGTCATATATTTACATACATAGCTCAGGCTGGGTCCTGAGGCAGTGACAAGAGTTGTTAACCTCTCAGTTTAGTGTACACAAAGAACCTGAAGCCAGGAGAGTTGGAGAATTCATTACGCCAATGGATGGGCATAATGAGTGGAATAATAAAATTCCTGATTTTATGAATTTATCTAGTTGGGTACACACCTTTCCTCTTTAAATTTTTTAAAAATTGCAGTGCTTATTTGTGAGAGGTAAAACACTAAAATAATATGATGAATATTAAAATTTAAAATGATTTTCTAATAAGGAAAACCCCACAAAACCACAACTCAATCTATACCCTGATGGGTATGCCAAGTATGCTGACACTCAGGGAAAGAGAAAGGATTCAATGCAACTGTCCAAATACACAGAACTTTGTAACACTGTAACAAGTGTCACAAAGTGACAAAAGATATAAGCATGAAAAGACTGGAAGGTACTGGACCCAGAAGCAGTGGGAGTCAGTTACCAGGCACTGAAATTAACTTAGGCAGCAGCATATGCTTTAGTGCTCTGTATCAATAGTAGAAAGACTATCATTTATAAAAATTACTAAGTATGGGCTACTAGAGATCTGGCTCAATGGGTAAAGGCTAGGCTCACAACCAAAAATAAGAAAAATTTATTGAGTATTTTTTAAAGAACAGGAAGAGAGACGTTTGAAGGTCTAGAATACAAAGACATATCTTGAAGGAGATGGAAACACTACTTATGCTAATTTAATCATTACATACTGAATACATGATTACATGCTAACAATTACATATATTAGGTTTATATCATAGTATAGGTACTGCTTCTTAGCTAATTATTTAGTAAACATGTTAGGGCCAGAATAAAAATGAAATAAAATATAGTACCCATAACACTGCTTAAAATCTAATGAAGTAAGGATTTTGTTACCAGTAACATTGCTTTGTATAATTTTCTAATTGTGCGACATATAAAAGTATATCATTTTCAGACTAGGTTATAAATCATATGTAAACTAGCAGTATTTTATATTTTTTCTACTGTTCTGTACAAAATGAAAAAAACATTACTACTGTTTAATAGATCAAAATGACAGATGGTTCTTTAAATTCCAAATTATGATTTACAAAATCATTGCCATTTAAATGAGACTCCAAGAATGAATTTTAAAATAATTTATCCAAAATTTTGGGGGAGAAAGTTGTACTTTTAAATTATATCTAAGGCAAAGAATCTTCTTTTGTTATATATATATATATATATATATATATATACATTATAAAATGAACACAATTGTTCTAATCAACATACCTAACAGTTAACATTTGTGCATTTGTGTGTGTATGTATGTGTGTATGGGTGTTATATGTGAAATTATAGTCCACTCCCTGTCTACCAGGTTTCAGGTATGCAAGCTAAGAAAGTTCTGGAGACCTAACGGACAGCAACGACCACAGGTCAAAGGTCATTAAAAAGTAACAAGTAGTCTAAGTCTGAGCAGCTGAAGAGTGTGGTAGGCAATGGCTGTCAGCACAAGGGTCATTTCATCGCTGGGAAGGGGTGGCACTTGCCCATGGTGATGGTGGTTAGCGAGATGAACAAAGTTGAGCAGATGAGAGCAGCGATTAACCAAAAGTTAATAGAAACTGGAAAGAGAACGCCTCAAAGAGTTGCTGAGAGCTTAAATTAAGTGAGTGTGGGTGGAAGGATCAGTTGAATGCGCGCTGTGAAGAGGTAATTAAAGAAAAGGGCTAGAACACGTTGCTGTTGATGACATGGTGGCTGAAATCCCTCCAAAAAGCAGAGCCCTGGGAAGGAACTCTTACAAAGAATAACAACATTCCTTGCTCAGCATGCCATTCTTTAAGTGTATTATAATGCAATAGTCTGTGGATTTATTTCTGAAAGTAAAATTTGCCATAATTAGAAATTGATTTCCCCAAATAAAATACCTTTTGTATGATGGTATACTTTAATTGGAAATAATCTCTACTAATTAGCTTTACTCTGACATCAATCAGGATTGCCAGATCGAATGGACTCCTGTCTATTAATTGACCTGTGAGACAGTGATTATGTTGACCATCCTTCCACTTGGCACTTTGCATCCCCTTCCTCACACTGCTTCCTACCATTGGGAGTCCTTTCTGGCTTTTTTTGTGGAGTACTTTTTTCTGTATGTAACTTTTAAAAGTTCAAACATTACTTAAGTAATGTTTTGCTGGACTTTCTCCTGAGTCCTCTAATTAACAATACGTTTTCCCTGGCTGAATCCCAGGAGGTGAGTCTGATCATACTTCAAATATTCAAACAGATTGATGTATTCTGAACATTCTCATAGCCAGACTTAATTCCAGAGCCTCACTGCTCATATGCCCAGCAGTGGGTCTCCTTCCATAGAGAGGTCACAAACACCTTTAAAGGACCATACTTTAAATAGTAGGGTTCTCCCTTAATAACTACCCATGTTTTATTCCTTATTCATGGAGTCTCTCAGATACAGATGACTCAGAGATGAATACTAATGCTATTTCTGAAGGTCAGAGGGAAGAGTTAAGATTACTTCTGAAACACCCTTAGTTTTGTGTTACTGCTCCTGACTGATTGAGGACCACTGTGAGGACCAGCTATAAACTTGGATTTCATTTCTGGCCCTCCTAAGCCCCAGTGACTGCAGTGACTCCTCTGTGCCTCCACTATCTTTCTCACTGTTTTCCTGTCTGTGTGGCCTAATGAAATTCAAATCTGACCATTTTATTCCCCTACTTGAAATGTTTCAATACTGGATGAAATTCAAACTCAGCATACCAGTTAGGCTCCTCTGAATCTAGCATGTATTTATCTTTCCAGTCTGTAGAATCCCTCAACATATTAAATTGTTCTATCACTTAGTACCGTTCAAAATTGTAACATCTAGGAAGCCCTTTAAGTCATCGTATTACTACTTTCCCTTCAGAGATCACTTTGAGTTTTTAAATGTTTTGACAGTCCCATGATTTAAATTCCTTGTCACTGATTTCTCTTTTGGATTTTTGAGATAGGCTATCCCTGTCTGTATAGGTCAGCTGACCTCAAATTCGTATAGCCCACACTGGTCTTGAGCATGAGTCCTGAGAGCTGGGAGTACAGGGATGTTAGTCCACCTGGAGGAGAGGGAACTAATTCATTGTACGATTCTCATTTCTGAAAGAATGGGTAAGGCAATGACTGAACTGAGTGAGTGCTGCAGGAACCCGTGGTAAAGTCCTAATAAATAGGTATGGCTGAAAAAAGGTTCATTGTTCACACTTAATGTCATGAATTTAAATGTCATTGAGTCATTTATATAACTATATATTTGGGTCTTGAGATATATACCCACAAAACCTTGCCCAAAGTAATATTTTGTTTCAGTTTCATAATGTTCTAAAATATTGATAGGAATTTTCATTTTGTTACCAATTATGAAAAAATAATCTTACATGGTACACAAAAAGAATTAAAAATAAGGGGTAGTTCTCCATAATTCTGTACATAGAAATGAACCAAAAAAGCTTATAAAGATACTATTTTAATATCCCAAAAGATTTTAAAAATGACATTTGGAAATTCCTGACAATGAGAAAAATAGCCAAGTTGAAAATGCTTTGTAGAAATTTAAGGTAAGAGCATAGATTTGGTTTTTGAAAGGTTTTTTTTTTTTTTTTGCTTTTAATGTTATTTATTTATTTATTTATTTATTTATTTATTTATTTATACAGTTTGTTTTGAGACAGGGTCACATGTAGTCCAGGCTTTCCCTGTACTTGCTATGTAGCCTAGGTAAGCCTTGAATCCCTGATCCTCCTACCTCTACCTCCCAAGTGCTGGGAAGACAGGTGTGTGCCACCTCTGGGGCCCATAACAGCCTAGATTTAAAACAATACTAAGACTCCCGTACTACATTTCTCTTTGGCATCTAATAAACAAACGTCTTGTAGATTGAATCTAGAATCACTGTTATTTGTAAATAAATCAACTTTGTGGAAAAAAAAAAAAAAGAACAAGTAACAAGTATCCAAAAGCTGGGAAACTAGAAACAAGGGCCTCTCACATTTCCTCAGCTGGAGGTCTACTGAGTTACAGTCAGCTTTGTCTGTCACAGAAGGATTATAACCTCAGGAGGAGGAAAATAACAGTAAATGAACTATAAGTTATCTTAAGATCTTAGTGTAAGGTTCTGGTCATCCAGCAAATTCAGAGTTTTCATTGGTTCTTTTTAAGATCTGAAACTTTTTTTGTTGTTGTTTTTTGGTTTTTTCGAGACAGGGTTTCTCTGTGTAGCCCTGGCTGTCCTGGAACTCACTCTGTAGACCAGGCTAGCCTCGAACTCAGAAATCTGCCTGACTCTGCCTCCCAAGTGCTGGGATTAAAGGCATGTGTCACCACTGCCCTGCAGATCTGAAACTTTTAAGTTTATTAAACACTGTAGTTTTTAAAATAAATGTTAATAGGAAATTCAGAAGTGGAAAAATCAAATTCTTTGGATTTAAAACTCTTACACACACGGGGCAGGGATGGGGGGAGAGGGGATGAGAGACAGACAGACAGAGACAGAGTGAGAGACCTTAAAAAGCAAAATGAAAAAAAAAATTCCCTTAAGTTGTAGACTGCTCATGACCACTTGGGAGCCTTATTTCATCCCTAGTACTGCTGAAAGCACACCCCTGCTCTTTATCTGAGGGGAAAATCCCGACACACAATTAGAAAAGTGAAAAAGCTCACTAGATGCTAAAATGAAACAATACACCAGTATCCTTACTGAGCACTCTCTTGCTAAGTCTATTTTTGTCTCTCTGAGGAAGAAAGGAAACATATCATGTTCAAATGGTAACAAAGAAACCCAGCCACCCACCCATCCATCTATCCATCCTTTAACAAGGAAATTTTAAAATTCAGGACTTAAAACCTTGGTCATTATTTTGGAAACAGTCTTGATGTAACAGAGTCAATATGAAAGTGAGCACCCCCTCTGCTGGACAAAACTATTTCTCTCTATCCGTCCTCCTTTCCTTATTGTTGCTGGAGACAGAACAAGCAACAATACTTCATCATCTCCTCTATTCTTCCTTGATTTACTTGGATATAGTGTCTAAAGAGAACAATGCTACTATCTCCCACTGAAATAGATGATAGATCTTGAAATTTAGTAAGACTTATTAACAATTTGCTTTGAATTCTAGAGTTCCATTTTATAGTCTACACCTCTGAATAGTATTTTACTGTCTTAAGTTTATTCATGCAGCTCCTGGAGTCCAGTAATAAAACATATATATATATATATTTTAATAGTCATGCCAAACAATGGACCTTGTTTGTTCATATACCAGCCACAGAAATAACTACATGCATGTGTGTTTGTGTGTGCACAAGCATACAAGCATGCATGTGCTTACATTACAATCAGCCAGAAAACAGATTAAAATGTGTATTAGCTCACACTGAAGAAAAATTAAAGCCAATATGGCTCTATGATTAAGAGTTTGGGAACAAGCCGGGCAGTGGTGGTGCATGCTTTTAATCCCAGCACTTGAGAGGTAGAGGCAGGAGGATTTCCCAGTTTGAGGCCAGCCAGGTCTACAGAGTGAGTTCCAGGACAGCCAGGGCTACACAGAGAAGCCCTGTTTCAAAAAACCAAAAGAAAAAAAAAGAAGAGTTTAGGAACAAGTGAGATAGAACTTGCACAAAGTGTGTGTGTGTGTGTGTATGAGAGAGAGAGTGACAGAGAGAGAAAGAGAAAGAGAGAGAATGTGTAAACAGAAAAATAAATAAGGGTTTGGATATAAAATAAACATATAAAAACAAATAATAGAAACAACCAGTTAGGAAACACGAAAACTATATATAACAGCACAAAAATACACAAGTTCTAAGCTCAACAAAAAGAAAAGTTAAACTATCTTATCACTGGTGCTGATTACATTGTTGACATGCCAGGACTTTGTGGACCGGGGCTGTGGCTCTGATAGTTCAGTGACAGCATTACCAAGACCTGGATTTGACCCCCAGCACCAATGACTAATCAAACAAAATTAAATATAACAACATCATATACAGTCAGTTGATAAGCCATGTTCTGATGTGTATGTAACAAGTTACATTGGAGAAAATACTTGTTTACATATGTAAGTTAAAATGTATATGGAGCAAAGAAGAATAAAATATTGGCAGTTTCCCACTGCTTTTAAAATTTCATTTCTGAAGCCGTGTGTGGTGGTGCACACTTTTGATTCCAGCACTCTGGGAAGCAGAGGCAGGTGGATCTCTATGAGTTTGAGGCTAGCCTGGTCTACAGAGTGAGTTCCAGGACAGCCAGAGCACAGAGAAACCTTATCTCAACAAAACAAAACAAAACAAAACAAAACGAAACAAACAAAAAAATCATTCCTGGAGGAATAATGAAAGCTGTAAGTAGAAGCTGCTGACAGTCTTCATCTATGAATATTCATATGTATACAATGCATAGTCAGACCCAAATGGGCTGAGATTTCCCACCTGTTAAGTCCAGGATCTTTAAAAAGCTAAGCACCAAGAAATGAATTGTAGGCTCGAGTTTTGGATACAGACTTCCTGTTAAGGTCAAAGCTATTTGACTTGAGTGAGTGGCTTTATTCTCAGCCCACAGAGAACAGGTTACATTCATTTAAGAAATGTTAAGATGGTCTATCCAATAAAGTCATTCACCAACTGTTTCAATGAACAATAGTTCTGCTTGGAGGGTGGCACAGACAATAGGTGAGGGTAAAAATTTGGTTCATTAGCTGTGATAATTTGGAAAAGCATTCATCTCAGAGAAAGAGTAACTTATAAGGTCCTCTTCTTCAAACTTGATACAAGAGTTACAAACGTCAAGCAAAGCATTCAGTCTCACTATTTGTTGTTCTCTTACAAGCAACCTCCCTAGTTAATAGTCTATGTTTCTTTTCGGTATATAAATACTTTTGAAATATATAAGCTGTTCTAAAAAACATAATATAGTGTAAAGACATGAAATAAATAATACTACTAATAGAGAGGCTGAGATAGGAGAAGCAAGATTTC
>NW_022196905.1:186538054-186578249 GCF_008632895.1 Mastomys coucha | reverse complement strand
TGTTGTTTTATATCAAACAACTTTTATAATACTAATTTTTATTGTTATAATATTTTATAAATTTTAAAAAATATGACAAAAAAGATATTGTAAATATTGAAGGGGGTCTCTGGGAGGTGTGGGGGTACAAAAGGGAAACAAGAATATGATTTAATTCTATTTACTTAAAATATGTTCTTAAATGTTAACATATTCAGATAAATTGAAATCATGTAACTTTTTTCATCATAATGCAATAAAAGTTTAAAAAAAAAAAAAAGAAAAAAGCTAAGCACATACCTGATGCCTGCAGTGGGAAGGAGGGGCAAGAGGATTAGAAGTTTAAGGCCAGTATGGGTTATACAGTGAGGCCATATCACAAAATAAAAACAAAACAACAACAAAAAAATGAAACACAGAATTACTAGCATATGTCCCAGCAATTTCAGTTTTAAACACTTAAGGAAAATGAAGCAGAGACATGAATAGACAGTTTCATGTCAGTGTTCATCCATAACAACCAAGGCAGAAACTGCCTAGAGTGTCCATCAGCAAACGGAATAATCAAAATGTTATACACTTACAGTGGAATTGTATCCACCTTTAAAAGTTTTGATACAAGAAGCTGGAGAGACCACTTACTAATAAAGAGCACTTGCTGCTCTTGCAGAGGACCTGGGTTTGATTCCCCAGCACCCTCATGCCAGCTAACAATCATCTGTAACCCTAGTTCCAGGGATCCAATGCTCTCTTCTGATTTCTATGGACACCAGGCATGCACATGGTACATACATACATACATACATACATATATACACATACATGCATACATACACACACATATACACACACACACACACACAGGCAAAACACCTATAAGCATATAGAATAAATACATCTCAAATCATTTTTTAAGTTTTGATACATATTACAATATGGATAAATTTTGAAAATATATTAAAGTGAAGTAAGCTAGCTACAATATTACAGGCATCCACTCATATAAAATATCTAAAATCAACAAATTCATACAGAAAGGACCAGAGGGAAATAGGAATGGAGAAATGTTATACTAAAACTCAGTGAACTGTAATCTTGAAGTAAGTATGGCATGCAAAATTATACTTAAAGTTGTTTTTTTTTTAATAATCCAAACCAGATACCCTAACCCTCAATCTGTGCTCTGCTACCTGCTGTCTGACCTCGAGCCGTACTGTGTCCTACTCAGTGTCTCATTTTCTCTCATGCCACCATACCATGTCATACCACATAAAGCATTTGCAAAACAGGAGTAAAATTGTCAATTAAAAGAGGATTCATATCCAAATGGACACATGAAAACAAAAAATAGACAAACTAATGTTTGTGACATAAGTAATTCCACATTTTCACAAAATATGAATCAAATATGGTTAACATGATATATAGAAAGGCTACTGTGCAGCTAGCTCATCACACACAAGACTCATTTCAATTATTTTATTGCTACCTACTCTTGGTACCCTTGGCTATGTGTGAGACTATCTTGGGGATAGCGATGGTAATAAACTCATAGAATCTGTTACCAGGCCATTTTATACAGATGCACACTGGTGATGAAGCATGAGGTCAGTTTTGGAACTGCCTTAACTTCAACAGCTTTAACATTCATTTAAGTTTGACCTTATAAACTTACAGAAGTCTAATTTTAGTTTACAATTCTATTTATTTAAGAGACTACCTAGGTCTGGCTAGGTTTGGCTCAGGTACTTATTTTGGGTAATTATTTAATCCTCTTAGGTTTCAGTTTCTTCATGTCTATGATACTTTTTAAAAATGCCTACCTCAAAGATTTGTCAAGATTCAGTAAGCTAATAATGTGGAGGATATTTAGAAGAAGGCCTAGTAAGAGTTCAATACACAGCGATTACTATGAGCTAAATTTTACTGAAAAGAAAAAGATACACTATAATAGTTTAAATGTGAACATTTTCAAGTCTTGTGTACGCATATATACACACATATATATGCACTTTAAAATATCAAAGTACTTAATTCACAACTATGAATGCAGCACTTATTTCAAGCTGAGTGCCAAATTTGACCTATTCTAGATTATCTTTTAAAAATAGATCATATAGAATTTCCAATATGGTGGGGTGAAGCACAGTCAGTCAGTGACTGAACACATCACAGAGGACACACGCGTCTACTTCTTGGGTACCATCTCCTGTAAGTGTACAGTGATTTAACTGATCTAAGCAGAGAACAGTGAAGCTTCCAGTGTGTTCTTTTAATGACTCCTTAATATATATTCTACCAGCTAACCATGGTAACCATACGTGGTTAATGTCTAGACAGTTTATGCCATGTATATGTGTACTGCATTATATGTCTGTATTGAAAAGTTGGTCCTACAGGGTTTTCTGTCACTTGTGACTTACAAGTCAGTGCACATGCACTTGCGCTGATGACTGCGGATGTGTCACTTACCATATTTTCTCTTTCGATCCTTTGTTGTTCCCTCTGTCTGTTGAGAGCACTATGATACAACTTAGGGGGATGGCCGATCGATCTTCCTGGAATTGTACTTTTGTTTCCTGGTTTTTCAGCCTGTCTTGACAGTTCTTTCAAAAGCCTCTGATTTTCCCGATCAATCTGTCTCACCTCTTCTCTTGTGAAAGAGTAGTTTTTCCTAGGTATTATTGAAGGCTGCTCAAAGTGATGTTTCTGTGGTCCCTTTTTATCTAATTGCAGGAAAGCTACAGAAGGAAGCAAAAGCACCAATGGTAAATAAACAAAGCAGCTATGATGGTCCACGCATCATTCCTAACAGGAGAAACTAAGTTCACAGAAGGCAGGAAATGAGCTAATGACTATTTGTTTAGGAAAAGCTTGGGTGCAGTCTCGAGTTTTATGGTCACTGGGCCCTTTGAGCATAAAAGCTCATGCAAGTGGGTATTCACAGCAGAGTAATCAAGGTGTGTGATACCAGTTCTTAGGCAGGTAATTTACAAAATCCCAGTCTTGCCATGTCTGCTTTGTTTTCTACAGCAGTTTTAATAGTGAAGGACTTTAGGAACTTCTGGGTCTGAGTGCATCAATACAATAATTTCACTGTTCAAAAGAAACAACACATGTCCTTGGCAATGACTGACAGAAGAAATGGCAAAAGTAAATTCAGACCAGTCTAGAATTATCAGAACTTAATCTGAATGTATTATACCATGAATGCCATGGTTTTTTTTTTTTGTTTGTTTGTTTTGTTTTTGTTTTTGGTTTTGGTTTTTCAAGCAGAGTTTCTCTGTGTAGCCCTGGCTGTCCTGGTACTCACTCTGTAGATCAGGCTGGCCTCGAACTCAGAAATTCGTCTGCCTCTGCCTCCCAAGTGCTGGGATTAAAGGCGTGTGCCACCACCGCCCGGGGAATGCCATGTTTTTTTAATTGTAACTTTTTTATTAGATATTTTCTTTATTTACATTTCAAATGTTATTCCCTTTCCTAATATCCCCTCTGAAAACCTCCTATTCCCTCCTCCCTCCCCTGCTCACCTACCCATCCACTCTTGCCTCCCTGCCCTGGTATTCCCATACACTGGGGCATCATGCCTTCACAGGACTAAGGGCCTCTCCTCCAACTGATGTCCGACAAGGTCATCCTCTGCTACATATTTGGCTGGAGCCATAGGTCCCTCCATGTGTACTCTTTAGTTGGTAGTTTAGTGCCATGGGTTTTAAAATTGTGCTAAAGTACTTTGGCAAATGCCAAACTTTCTATTTTGTATTAAGCATAAGCCCAATGAACAGACTATATAAAAGACATTTCTAGCCAAGAAAAAAAAATGCACACAACGATTACCAAATGATTTTGTTGGGGTGGCGATGGGAATTGAACCCAGGGTCTTGTCCATTCTAGGCAAGCATGGTACTACTGAGCTATGTCCTCTGCCTGAAAAGAATTTTAACATCATGCTTAAAAAGTGTTAGAAAATATTTCAGTAAGCATGACTATTACCACACACTTGTAAAAGCTTTTAAAACCACTAAGTTTGGTGAATAGTTCTACTTCAGTATATACTAAAGTAGCAATATATTTATCAGGTTATCACGTGTAGTTTTGTCTTGGTATTATAATATTTTTAAGATTAAAAGGCCCCTACTGTTTTGTGTGTACATGATCCGTGTTCGTCAAGGTGCATGCCTGTGTGCGTTTGGAGAACAGACCAAATCTGTGGAGTTGCCTTTCTTCTTCCACCTTCAGGTTCCAGGGACTGAACTCCAGCTGTCGGCCTCCTGCAGCAAGTACCTGCACACTGCTCAGCCGTGCCTACTGTCACCCCACAGCCCTTACAACAGTGTGTCTTCTGTAAAGTACTTGACTACAAACTATTCCCTTTCACATTGTCTGTCCCACACAGTGCCGTAAAGGCAAGTGGTATTTTTAACCTCTATTTTACAATGAGTTTAATCCTATCACTTGGGCAAATTTAGAAAAGCAGTAATTTTATTTCTTATGTTTGAACCAAAGACCACAAAGGCTACTTAAAATTATAGGAACAATCAAAATAGATAGTAGCTTCCTCTTTAAGAAAAATTACGAAATTAATGGTTGATAATTAATGATAGTTGACAACCACACCGAGTAAATAACAAAACTTGAATGAACGACCATGTTTTAAAAACTACACATACACTACATACATTAAATTACCTCCACACTAATAAACACTTATTTTATAATTTAAAAAAGTTTCTAGGCTAATTTAGCTGTATATGAAATGCTTTAGAATCTCATTCTCAGTGAGATTAAGCTACAGTTCCTAATGATACTTTTTTAAAAAGTAAAATAGGCAACAGTAAAAAAAAAAAAAGAATGTTTAGCTCATCAAACAGATGCCAAAAGCAGCCGTTAAGTTTTCTTTCCTTGAAAACAAGACAATGAAGCAGATGGGTGGAGTGCTCACTCTTGATGGCAGTTATTATTGACATCTAAAGTAACTGTATGCTAACTGGCATCAAATATATAATCAAATTCTTTCACATAAAAACTAAAAATGAGTTAACAAACTTTCTATCTATCTAAACTTAAGCATTTACAAGTGCTGTTGTCTTCTGAATTTTCCTTAGTGATGCAGTGCCACACCAACTGTTCAATCTATTTTAGCCTATGACCACAGAGAGCCACTCTGGCATCATTTCACCCACGTCATGGGGCTCCAGCATTACTTTCATTGCTACTGAATAGAGACGTTTTAGAACTTGTACATGAAGCCACCAACAGCAAGTTCTGAATGTTCTCTGCACCCCTACAGTGTTAGTCCTTTTTAGCAACTCTTCCAGTGGGGCAGAAGGTGAGTGACTGCCAGCACAGCTCGGCTTTGCTTCCTAGCATTTTGCACATCTGACAGGAATGGCGGTGCACATGTGCAGTGTGATCTAATTCTAGCACTGGGAGGTGGAGGAGGAAGAATCAGAAGTTCAAAGCCATTCTCTGCTACATAGTGAGTTCCAGACTAGACTGGAAGACATGAATCTGTCTCAAAACAAATAAAAAATTGTCCTGTATATAGTCATGAGTACTATAGAAAAATCAGCTATAGTTACTTTTAAAGCTGAAATTTTGAAAAAGATTTCTTTTAAAGAGCCCAAATTAACAAGTTATAAGATCTAAATTTATTATTTGCCTTCTTAATTAACAACTTGTTAGATGAGAAATTTTGTGATATTCTTTTGTGTTCCCTTTCTTTGAAATTCTATGGGCTTCTTATAGCTGTGACCAACAAAGTAGAGTCAAAATAAAATATAAATAATTTTCTAAAGACTCATTTTATTTTTAAAATTTTATGTATGGGTGTTATGCCTGCATGTATGCCTGTGTACTACCTTCACGCCTGGTACCCTGGGAGGCCGGAAGAGGGTGTCATGTTCCCTGGAACTGGAGTTAAAGATGGCTGGGAGCTGCTACGCATGTGGTAGGAACTAAAGCCTGGAGCCCTTAAAGGAACAGCCAGTGCTCTTAGCTGCTGAGTCATCTCTCCAGCCCCCAAGACTCATTTTATTCTTATCTACGTGTCTGTGTTTGTCTCTGTGTGTTTGCTGCATGCATGCAGGTGCCCATAAAGTTCAGTAGAGGTGTAACAGCCCTGGAAGTGGAGTTACAGGAGGTAGTGAGCTCCCTGATATTAGAGGTCTAGACCTAGTATGTGAGTTCAAGGCTAGGGGGATCTGTAAACACACACATGCACACACACGAATGCACATACACCGATACAAGTGTTTTTTTTTTATTCTCTCTGGTGAAACTGTTGTCTCTGAAGCTTACTGCTTCCACCTGCTAATCTAGCTTTTAGTCTTGGAAGTTTCTAGCCTCCACACAATCTTATCTAGGCCTAGAAGTTTTCAGCCTCTGAGACTTTCTGTTGAATAAGCTCATTCCTTCCTAGTTCTTTCTGAGCTGAGTGGTTGGTCAACTCAGCTGTTCTGGCTTTTCAAACTCCTCTCCAAGCTGAGGGATTCAAACTGCCTTCCACTGGCCTCTGAGTGAATTTCTCTGCCTGGCCTCATCCTAACTCTGGTGTTCTAATCTTCTGGTTCCTTCTCATTCTGTGAAGGCTCGTTCTGTCTTCAGCTGTGTGTAGCTTGTTCTCTCTCTGCAACCTGTCTCTCTACACCTGTCCCGGGAAAACTGCCTCCTCCTCCTCTTCTCTGCACTGCCCCTCAGGCAGCTTCCCTGTCCTTCTAAGAGTTAGACATATCCTATACTGTCAAATCTTTCTCTGATTCTTCACTTTGTCTGCTATTCAGTTAGACATCACTTTCAAACATGGGTGCTTCCTTCTATAAACTAACTTTATCTTCATTCTTTGGGGTCAAAGCTGTGTCGTAGGGCATATCTATATTCCAGCCAGAGATATTAAACACATGTGCTAAGGGCTGAGTCACAGCACAAGAAACAGTGTGTTGTTTTTTTCAGTAAATAACATAATCTAGGGGTTCACAATTTGATCAAAGACGCTGCACTACACACTCTTGTGCCTGGAGCACAAAGCTATAGATGCCTGATGGTAACTGGAGGTGCCATATGATAGACCACAAACCATTAATAGAAAGCCACATACAGGATTTAAGTCATCTGACGTTGCTGCTTTATACACCTTGAATTTTGTGATAATTTATTATCAGAGCAATAGTAACTACTACAAAATTTAATACAAGGAAATGGAATGCTACTGTAATAAACCCAAAGTCAGTGGCTCTAGGTTTGAAATCTGATGGGCAATTAGAGCTGGAAGACCCTGGGAAAAAACTGTTAATAGGGGCTGGAGAGGTGACTCTGGTTCAGAGTATCTACTGCTTTCACAGGACTAGGGTTTGGTTACCAACATCCATCTGCAGGCTCGCAACTCTCTGCAGTGGTAGTTCCAGGCAATCCAGCACTCTCTTCTGGCCTCCTCTGAGACTTGTACACACGTGTTGCACATATATACACACATGCAAGCAAAGCACTCATATACACAAAAGGGAAAAAGGTTGTCAATGGAGTCTGAGAGAATGAACTATCTGTTTAGCAGCACTGCTTTGGTGACAAGGAAAATCGCGGACTTCCTACTGGTGTATTTGGGCTAAGATATGTAAGCAGGATTTTGAAAATACAATGGCTTGTTATCCATAGTAAAATAGGAGAGAGAAATATGATCTAAAACTGGGCAGTGATCACTTTTCAAACAAAATATAGAGAAAATGTAAGAGACAGAGTTTACAGGGTTCAGAGTTAAACAATTACCCCTCCCTTATCTCCCCCAATAGATGGTATTCAAAGTACTCAAGAGCTTACTCACTGAGGCACACCTGAAGAGTCTTGGCTGAGCCTGGACCTGATTTAGACCCTGGATCTTGAAGTTAAGGTCATCTTTGGAAAAGGGGAATATATTTTGTTTATGGGAGAAAGAACTAGTAGTGAAGAGATTTTTAAAGCTATTTCTATAAATTATTTGACATTTATTCCATTAAAAGTAAGGTACTTGTGTAGTATGCCTCAAACCCTAGGTTTTGTTGGTAGCACAACATAATACTTTGCTTGACAGTGTATGCTTGTAATCCTAACATGCAGGAGATGGAGGCAAAAAGACCAGATAGTCAAAACCATCCTCAGCTACAGCCGGGGTTATATGAGACCCTATGACCTACTTTAAATCTGGGAGGTTTTAATCATTTCTACCAACACTGGGCACAGTGGTACGTGCCGACAATCCCAGTCACTGGACAGCAGAAGCCCAAGGGTTACTACAAGGTCAAAGCTAGCCTAGATTAATATAGCAAGTTTTAGGTCAGTTAAGTCTCATAGCAAGGTTCTATCTGAATGAAACCAAGCAAGCACAAAAGGATGCTAAGTGACTCTAGAAACTAAGTCACAAATGGCTCTGAGGTTTCTATTATTTTTGGAACACTGTGCTTGGAGCCCTGAGTTCATGCAAAAAGTCTAATTTCCCTGAGGCCACCATGGTTGAAGAAGCTAGGCCTATGTAAGGAGACAAGCCCCAGAGACATCAGACGCCTCTCTGGTTAGCAGTCCTAACCAGAGTTCTAATCCTGTTTGTTCCAAGTCCCGGTGACTCACAGTGATTTTTCAGTCCTCCTTGATAGCTTGATCTTCATCAATTTATTGTCTAGTTGTTCTGTGTTTATTAGGCTATAATCAGTATTACACATTTTTATTGTATTTGGCTTCTATATTAATACAAAACCCCCTTTTTTGTCCCCTTTAGTATTTTTCACAATCTGAATTATGTTTTTGTACTAATAGGGTTGATACTTCTATTTCCTCTTTTAAAGGAGGTGTACCCCTTTTTTAAAAAGGATAAAATATGCAGTAATTATTGCTACAGAAAAAATTACCCCAGCACTTGTGGAATAGAAACTATCAAAATAAAAGATAAAAACTATCTTTTTACTGTAGCAAAATAGATAAAATCCAAAATTTACTATCCTAGTTTTAGGAATACAATTCAGTGATATTACAATTCATTCTCCATAATATTGTATGTTGGAAGACTAAAACTCGATCATAAAAAAGCCAACTAAACAAAACACCCAGCAAATCTCTGTCCTCCTTTCACTAGACCTTGGAAATCGAAATTCTGTTTCTATGATTTTGACTAAGACCCGCATAAGTGGAATCACATGATAGTTGTTTTTGTGTGGGTCTGTATTGCATCTACAGCTCTGTGTGTGTGTGTGTGTGTGTGTGTGTGTGTGTGTGTGTGTGTGTGTGTGTGCAGGCTAAAGGTTAATCTGGGGTCTCATTTAATAGGAGCTGTCCATATTAGTTTCTTGAGACAGAGTCTCTCACTAAGACCTGGAGTTGATTGATTTCCTCTAGGCTGGCTGGCCACAGAGCCCGGGAACTTCCCCTCCTCTAGTGCTGGAATTAGTATACCAGTGTACCACGTCTGCCTTCTCTTCAGCCTCTAGTGTTTGTCTTTTCAAGACTTATTTTACTTAGCAGTGTCCTCCAGCTTCAGCCACATTGTAGTATAGACCAGCTCTTTCTTCCTTTTAAGACTGAATAATATTTCTGATTTAACTTTTTAACATAACCACAATGTCTTCTAAGTTAAAATCACTTACTTTATTGCTTGGCCTTTTTCCCTACAGCTTTTATAAAATGCGTCCCCTATTTTTTTCCTTTCCTGAAAGAGGAAGATAAATTTTTTTTCCTAAAAATTCCTCCAAATTTCAGAATACAATCACTACCCCACAATAATAAATTACAGCTCTATTTTCCTAGAAGTTCTTAAACTTTTTGTTTTGGCTCCTTTATAGTCCTAAAGGTTGAGACAACTTAATGTCTCCTTGGGTTACATTTACCAGTATTTATTATGTAAAAACCTAATAGTACAAAACAAGCAAACAAAAAAACCCAACAACCTAAACTACAGACATTTACTTATCCCTCTGTCAGTAACAATAACCAATTCTGTGTCAACATAACATTTCTATAAAGAAGTAGAGCCTGTAAGACAACTGAGTTGGACCCACAGGACATACATGACAGAGGTAATGAAATGAGCACAAATTTTCCTCTGACCTATACACACATGCTATAGCACATACACAATAAATACATAAACAGAATTTAATTTTTTTTTAAATTAAAAATGGGTGTGGAAGAGAGTAACAGCTCTTGGTCATTTTTAAATGCCTCGCTGCTTCTGTACTGTGCTGCCATTGTCCTGGAGGCCCTCGAAGACCCCACTACTGACAATGTAGAAATGTAGGGCTACTTTTCTTAGTTACAATAGCTTTGTCTTCATACATCTCTCTACAGTCATTTAGTTTTGCTTTAAAGAAAAATCAATTTTCAATATTACATTTATCATAAGGATGTGGCCCCTGTTGCCTTGGGCTTGTTTCAGATGCTTGGTCACACTAGGTAACCAAAGTGTTAACTAGGTGTTGGAGGGATTAACAATGTCAACCTGCCAGTAAAGAAGAGATTAACCTGTGGTGCTAGGCAGGACATGCTGGAAGCCAGTCATCTCAACACAGGCCACCTCTTTCTCATGGAAAGCAGTAGGATCTGTTAAGCATTTCCTGTAACCCCTCCATAATATCCACACAGGTATCTTTATAAAAAAAATTATAACCAGTTTCTTCATTTATTAATGCTTCCTTAATTTTACTTTGTCCTCTTCTACTTTTCTTCTCAAAAGTAGATAAAGTTTGAGGCTACATATTTCTAAAATGTCTTTATTTGGCCCTTTTAGAGTCCTTCTAAAGTTAGTCAACTTTATACAGACAAAGTATGAAGTGTATCTTTAATCCAGACTGTTCAAATCCTTAAAAGGTTACCAAAAATATCAGCCCTGTGACATAATCTAGTATCAAAATGTGTTTACTGCTCCTCTTTAAGTTCCTCAATGCCTAGTCAAGGATTTTTAGCTCATGGAGGTTAAATATCCGATTCCAGTCACAGTCTTTGGATATCTGGGAATGGAAATTCTCCAAGTTAACATCCTTGTAGAGTTAACAGGTCGAAATTGTGTAACTGTTTCAAGTTCTCTTAAAATTACATTTGTAATACAAAGCTACATTGATCTATTAGTGAACACCAGATTCTCAATCTAGACTGAACTCAAGAAGCTTATATCAACTACCACACCACACACACACACACACACACACACACACACACACAATCTAGCTCATGGACATGTCAACAACACCAAAAGCCTAAAGCTTTGTGTTTCAATTCCAAGAATTGCATCTGCTTTACTTAGTAAATACCCAATTTAATATTGTTTCAGCATGCTACTGACTATATTAGGATATTTGCTTATACTTTTTTATTAAACTTTTGTATTTAATAAACAACAATCTTTCAAACCACTATTTTACTGTTTGCTACATTCCTTATTATGTGGACATTTGTCTGTTTTAACAATGTATAAATTTTTTGTCAAAACTCATTACAGGAATTGTTAAGTTTTTCTCTTCATCTTAGGTATCTAAGCCAGTGAAAATGTTTACACTAGGAGGATGACACACAATGCGCTGAACTCCCGCTTCAGATGTTTGCTAACAGGATCATTTTCTATTACAAGATTTTTAAACATGTTACAATTCCCTATATTAAGTGGATTTATCTTTCAAGAAAGTGAAGGAAAGCTATGGAACAACTAGAGAAGCCAAAGCAGCATAGAAAAGGCCATCTGGTAGAAAATGAAAGTGATAAGTATGTTATGAGATAAATGCAAAAAAGGCACAGGTGGGGCAGGGCTGGTAACCACCTCTATCATGCACAAGGTTTAGGTGCATGGGGGCAAATACAGAAAAGTTATGAGGATCGAAAAGTTTCATGTTGTCAATTGAGCACGAATAATAATTTTGGAAAACTAAAGATGTACTTTATGTAATAGATTAATAGTTTGAAATGTTTTGAAGACTTCCCTTGGTGGACTACTATTCATGGATTCTAAAAGCAGATATGTTAATTAGCAAAATGTCCCCTTTGTTTCTCTGCCTTAGTTACAAAGCACTATCTGGCTGTGACGGTGTATGACTTTAATTCTAGCCCTCAGAGGACTGAGGCAGGAGGATCATAAAAGCTCAAGGCCAGACTGGGCTACGTAGACCCTGCCTACCTCAACAAGAAAAGGTCAGAAGAATGCTTTACAGCAGGGCTTGCTAGTGTACAAACTGGAGCTTGAGTCTTTGTTTCATAGAGAAAATTTCAACTGTTCAGGAATAAGATGGAGTAGCAATTATTATTCTCACTTAAAAATTAGAAATATATATGGGTTCTCAGTATCTAGCTAAGTTTAAGAAATAGCTTAGTGGTAACAAGGATGCCTTATTTATGTTTAAGCCTTATATCTTTTTGTATGTATGGGTATTTCCTTGTAATGTTTATACATGCACCATGTACAGGCAGTGACTAGCAAGGCCAGAAGGTGTTGGATCTTCTGGAACTGGAGTTACAGATGGCTATGAGCTGCCATGTCTGTGTGGAAACATACCCAGGTCTTCTGGGAAGAGCAGCAAGTGCTCTTAATCACTGAGCCATCTCTCCAAATCCTGAATGCTATTGTATTACCGTATGTGTTGTCATGCACATCTGTGTACATGAAGGAAACAGCATGTTGATCCAGAACTATGAGCCCCTGGCAAGTAGAACTGCCATCAGCACTGGGCTGGGTGAAATGTTTAGCCATCAGGGTTCTAGTTACCATAACAGAGTAGTTGTCTGAATGAGATTTCAGGATGTTCTAGAGGCACACTTAAAGGAACTGAAGTGAAGAAACATGATTGCCTAGTCTACACCTGTTTCTACAGTCCTCCATAGTAGATCTTGGGCCTTGTAACTCCCACCCGCAACTAACTTCAGCAAGAGTCTGATTGGCTTCAGATGTCTCTCCCCATAGCCAATGACTATTTTAGGACTAAAGAGTATAACTAGTGATTTGGGGAAATACAACAAAGTGCAAGCTGTCTGTAGATGTTTCTTTACAAAGGTTCTTGGGCTTTGAGAGCTAGAGGAAGTGTTTTTCTGGACACTGTCATGTCTGAAGGTGAACAGTGGAATTCAATGGAGGTATTTACTGGTAGTTGATGAGTGAAGATAGGACTGCCTCAGAAGACTACAAGGCACTCTGAGTTTGAGAAGAATTGAAAACTAATCTGAAATTTCTAGCCCTAATTGATTTAGTTATCTGACAATTCAAATGATATTCCAAGTGTTTCATGGTATGATGGAATATATCTGGAAAGTTATTAAAGTATCAATCATTTCAAAGCCACTGACCAGAAAAACCCATGCATATGCACAGCACATAATATTTGAGTTTAGTTAATAATATGCAAATTTAATATAGAGAAGTTCAAAAATTACCTTTCAACAGATGATTAAGGTCCATTGTGTCATGTAAGACTTTTTGTTTGGATCTTCGGTCTAGATTTCCATCTATCACTGATGATCTTGGAGGTAAATTCTGCCCGTGCTTTTCTTTTCTTTTGGCTGATTTCAGACATCTTGAGCCATTCTTCAAAGCCTCCACATCCTCATACACTTCCCGGCTCACATTTTCTTGTCTTTTAACCTTTACTTTTTGATCGTGTGATTGGCCTAACTCAAATGACTGGGCAGGGCTGATATCTGGAGTTGACAAAGGAGTTACATCTGTTACACTGTCTTCAGATTCATGATGGTCACCAGTTTTTTGTTTAGTACTGGAAGGCTGCACACTTGATTTTCTTCCTGAAGTACACTTCTGTTTTGGTGACGAGGGGGTTACACTAGAAACACGTTTCTCTGGTGAGCATGAATCAGCTTGATTTTGCCTGTCAGATCCTACATCTGAGCAGTCTGAGTTTGATCTGGAAGATGAGGCGGACAGAGAGGAGGAGGAATACTTCTTACTCACATTTTTTTTTAAGTTATTTGAGGGCTTAGCTGACTTTGACCTCACATACTTCTTCCCATCATCGCTGCTTTCCTCTCCATCTGTGTAGTAATCATCCTCACCTTTTACAAGTTTAGGAATTCTATTTGGAACAGGCAAGTTTAATTTATGTCCTTTTGTGGCATCACACGATTTTTTTGGTCTTGAAGAAGTCAACAATGAGGAACTCCTTGTTTGTGTAGGATCGTTTTCTCCCTGTTGTTCCTTTGAAGACAATTTTGCTTTTCTTTCATTTCCTTTCTGAGTAAGGTAATTTTCCTTTGCTTGTATCCCAAGTTTCAAGTTCACATTTTCTGTGTCATTACCTACTTTCTCTTTAAGGTCATCATTTTGTATTCCAAATTTCAAGTTTACATATTTGGTGTCCTTATTTATTCCTTCCTTAAGGTTATCATCATTTTGCTTGTCAAAAATAGAATTATTTTCACATTTCTTTGCATCTTCAAAATCACTGTCAAAAAAAGAATGGTCCACTTCACCTTCTGAGATATCTCCAAACCTATCCATGATGCCAAAAGTATATCTGAAGAGGGAAAGCACAACTATCAGATCAGAGTAATTTCCAAATACTTTTCATTTGTATTTCTCCCAAATAAGAAATGTTATAGTACAAAAAACAGACAGACAAAACAAAAACTATTAAAAAGTAAACCAAGTTTGTGAAGTCATGATGGAATTCCAGGGGTATCAAGTTATACAATGGTCTCAGAGTTTACAAGTTCACCAGGGCAGACATATCGCAGACAGTAATATCTGAACCCAAAGGAAAGTCTCCTATCTGTACAGTACAATTAGAGTTTAAAAGAAGAAAAAACAAATGGCTAAAAGCCATTTATTGTCAGTATAATAAAATACTAAAATAAAATAAGGAAAGATTTATTTTAGCTCATGATTCGATCCTCCAGTGCCAGAAAGGTGTTCTGAGCAAAGCTATTTAACTCACAGCAGCCAAGAAGCAGAGCAAAAGTGCAAGACAGGCCCTTCAGTGACAATCCCAGCCAGTCATCTACTTCTTCTCATCAAGCCTCATTCTCTAATTCCCACCACTAACCCAATGACTCTATCGCTAGGTTAAAGCCCTAATTTAACTGTCTCTGAAATCTCCTTAGATGCACCGATGTATACTTTGTTAATCTCTCCAAGGTATCTCTCAACCATATCAAACTAATAATCAAGATTAATAATCACCGCTGATATTAAAACATCACAGAATCAGGTAAGCCATTCAATCACCGATTATTCTGGGACAAATAATGGAATCAGTCAGTGAGCTTTGGCATTTTAGTGCTTGTTAACCATCCTATTCTGTTCTTTTACTGCACATACTGAGGAAGAAGCAGAGAGCTGTGACTCCTAGTCAGTCTCCCCCATCCTTTCTCACTGAGCAGCAGAAACCCCAAGATATATAACAGGCAATACAACTAGCTTCCAAACAAATTTCTGAAGGTTTGATCACAAGCTATAACTCAGGAAGTAGTACTGCAGAGAAGTATACATGATTCAATACATTAAAGGGGGTCTTGTATGAGACACATTAACATTGGCAGCAATCTGTCTAAAACCAAAAAATACCATATCATTTAGACACATGAAATTAAACATTAGAAGAAATGGACTCAACTTCTAAACAGTTATTTCTAGTATGGAGTAAGGACATTGTGTTTTGTTATGGACCTTAAATTACTAGACCTACAGGTTTATGCATGTCTACAGTGATTTTAAAAGTTCATGGAAAGTATCTTATTAGCTCACATGATTAGAACTATACTAAAATCATTTCTATAAAGTTATAGCCTTTAGAAGTATTTCCTTAGACCTAAAAACAGTATCATATTATTACAGATAACCTTGATTTCAGGTTTTAGTTTCTAATCTTGCTCTCCATTAAATACAAAAAACCCCAAAAAGCCAAAAAACCAAAAATCAAAAAACCAAAAAACCAAGAAGAAAGGAGCTGAAGAGATGGCTCAATGAGTAAGAGAGCTTATTGCTTTTTCAAAGGTTTGTTTCCTAACACATACATGATGCTTCACATCTTGTAACTTTAGTTCCAGGGAGATCTAACATCCTTTTCTGGCTTCCACAGCACAGGCATATGCACAGCACACATACATACATTCAAACAAAATACCCAGTCACACAAAAAATAAATGAATAAACAATAAAATAATCAATAATAATTATAATAATAATAATCAGCTGGTGTAATTGCTGGAAGCAATGAAAAATAAGTATCTTCTCGAAGCCTCAGACTATTCCCAACAAGCACAGTAATCAAATATGCCTGTAGTAATGGTAGTAAAGCCAGTATGCCCTTCTAAAAATACCTAACATAAGACAGATTAAGGGAAGTTAATGGAAAACTTATTTTGGCTCATGGTCCATCACAAAAGGAAGGATGTGAAGCAGAGCTGTCCATCTCACGCTGGAGACAAAGCAAATAGACAATGGTAGGTCCTTCCCTTCTGCGTGCTATTGGTGCGGTTGCTTTAAGGCAGTGGGATGCAGCCTTCCACATTCACAACAAGTCTCCCTCTTTCAGTCATCTCCAGAAATGCCCTTACAATTACACTCTAGGTACTTATTAACCTGATGGGAGAAGTATTAAAACAGATCATCCCTCAATCTCTCCTGCCCTGCCAGACCACATTCTGCTCTAGTACCAGTACAGACCGGCCTCAACACTGTCCTGGCGGGGTCCTGCTATTCTCTTCCAGCTAGCAAGATCATCTCGCTTACATACAACACTCCACAATCAGTCATCTAGCGCCTAGTTACCCGGTAGAAACATGACTCTTAAGGCTTAATTATCCAATCAGGTTTATATATCAATAAGATCACAATTTACAAGATGCCAATACAATTTCAGAGCCAAATGATAAAAATAATGCTTTAACCCAATTATTCTAACCTTGTGAAAACCTTAGCTACTTGTGGCTGTTTAAAATCACTAGGGGTCTGGATCAGCTGCCTGTTCTGCTTCCATGTTGATTTTTCCTGCTTCTCCTCTGACCTCCCTCACTCCTAAACTTTTAGCTCTGCCTCCCTATTCCTGTCCAATCACAGACCTGTCACTGCCCTAATGTGATTGGACAGAGAAAATGCTGCAACATTAACCCAGTCAAATACTCAGGGTTGACCATCTCAAAGTTTAAAATGCCTGACACTGTACAAATTAAAAAACAAAATATATATATAAATGAAAGTTTCTGCAAGAGCTCCTAAGTCAGGCTGGAAAGATGTCTCAGTGGTTAAGAGCATCGACTGCTCTTCCAGAGGTCCTGAGTTCAATTCCCAGCAACCACATGGTGGCTCACAACCATCTGTAATGGAATCCGATGCCCTCTTCTGGTGTGTCTGAAGACAGCTATAGTGTACTCATGTGCATAAAATAAATAAATAAGTAAATCTTTAAAAAAAAAAAAGAACTCCTAAGTCCATGATAACATTCCAAGGAGACATACGTTGAAGAACAGGTACACTAACATTTGCATAATTAATGCGCAGCCAACAAAGCAAGACCATGCTTACTGTGTTTAAATAAGTTCAGCACAGTAAATTAGGCACTAGAAGATTATGTAATGTTATATCCTACAGAAGCCAGGACACATTGCATAAATTTTTATTTATTGCTAAGTGGCCCAATAGCCCAAAGGAAGACATGAAAATAAGTATGGATATAATTTAAGAGTAATGAAACTTTTATCAATAACAATGTAAGAGTTAGTATGTATTCACACATTTTTATCACCAAAGTAACTTTTTCTGTTTTTAAGGTCTTGAAGCCTTCCTACATATTAGAAATAAATTTTGATTTTTGCTTTGTTGAGACATAATCTCACTATGTAGCCTTGGCTAGTCTGAATCTTGCTATGTAGACCAGGCAGGCCTCAAACTCAGAGATTGGCCTGCCTTGGCCTTAGGAAGCTGGGATTAAAGGCATGCACTACCATGAAGAGCTAGACATGAATTCATTTACTTATTTATAATTTGCAGTGTTGAGGATTAAGCCCAAAGAATAATTAAACCCAAGACCAGGCATACTAGATAAGCTCTCTACCACTGAGCGACACTCCCTGCCCTTAGACTTGTGAAATATTGCCTGAACCTATCTTTGAATGCTGACTAACTAATCTGACTAAACATGTAATTTTATAAGAAAGTGTTTAGGATAGTTTCCTTGCTAGACTTATAGGCATAATTTGTTAGATATTTGAAATACTTAAACATGAAATAGAACTTAAAACTATTATAATGACAAGCAGGTTCACAAATATCATATGTAATGTCCAGAAATTTTAGTATTTTATAAGCTAGGTAAAGATTAATAAAAGTACAAATTATTTAAAAATTTAGCACAAACCTAGATTCAAACGGATGCACACATCATTGAGAAGCATTATGGTATGAAATTCATACCTCTATTAAAATTCAAGATGTTAGTTTCAAGCTGTTAGCATAGATTAATGCCTTCTTTCAAATTAAAAATCTGAAGTGTCAGAGGGGGACTGAGACTATAATTTAGAGGTAGAGATCTTGATCCCTAGCAAACAAAGAGATGGAGTCCCCTCAGACAGTGTAACTTTGGCTATCACATTATCTGTATAGATATTAAAAGTCTACTCTCAAGTTATTTATAAAACTAAAATTTAATTTTTAAAAGAATTCTCTTTATTTCTTATCAAAACAATTAACAACAAATGTAGGTTATATATATGTTATCTTTTTAAATATATTTTTCATTGGGACTCCGAAGCACTCACACTGTCCTTTTCCAGAAAGAGGGTAAATTTTTACATTACTTTTATTCAAAGACCAGGGTACCTGTCACAAAGGAAGCATGGAATCGAATGGAGACTTTTCCATTTACAAACACATTTAAACTTATCAGTACAGAACTCCTACTGTTGCTTCAAAGTTAACTTTATGAATAGTAAGTTCTTGCAGAAGAAGTCGGGTGATCCCAGCAAGTATTTTAAATAAATTTCAATGACTTGATATTTCAGTTCAAACTAGAGAATTAATGTCTTCTTTACTACAAATATGATGTCTATGACCTGCAGTGCAGAGTTGTCTGCTAAAATCTCTGTACAAGGCATGGGAACATTAGCACCAGCAGACAAACAGAAAAAGCATCGTGTGTGTGTGTGTGTGTGTGTGTGTGTGTGTGTGTGTGTGTATGAGTGTGCAGTGCAGCAGGACCTGTCAGGAGCTAGAGTTACAGGCTGTTGTGAGATGGACCACAGTGGATGCTGGGAACCTAACTTGGGGCTTCTACAAGATCAGTTCAGGGTATTAACTGAGAGAATCAGGGATTCTCTCCAGTATCTGAAATATTTTTTAAAACACATTTGATAATTTGTTTTCAGAGACCTAAAAGAGCAATAAACTCTCTGAGTCACTTCATTTGTAGACATTTATAAGGATAAAAACATAAAAGGTAGAAATGAGAGAAATCACAGAATTATTTGTAATGGATAAAAACCACATACAGTAAAATTATTATTTCATTAAAGCATTTAGAGCAAAGGCTTAACCAGCTACTGTTTAGGGCCCAATGTGGTGTGTTATGTTTATGCAGATGAAGTTTTACTGGAATACAGTCTACTCATGGGTTTAGGGATTGCCTAACATAGCTTTCACATAACAACTAAGAGACTCAACAGACTTGACCAAAGATGAAAATCCTTATTATGTAGTTTACCTGAAGTTTGTTATAGTTAATATATGGGGATGAAAAAGATACATCTATAGTTCTCTGTACTGGACTAAGAACAACATACAGTTTTAAATAAGTTGAGGGAGACAAAAGTTGACTTGCTAGAAGAGATGCCAACTGCATTTTAACATTTCCCATTGCAATGACAACTACACTGTACAATATAAGTGAAAATATGCTTCATGTATGAAAAAGGGTAAACTAAATAAGGCATACCCAATCATAAAGCTTGGATTCACATTTTCTGGTTGTGTGATCATGTACAAGAATGTATATATTAAGCTCTGTAACAGCAACGAGTTACAAACATCCTCTACTAATGTCTAAGAAGAAATGGATAAGTAAAATATCAGTAAGATCAGATAAAAAGGATACATAGAGATCTATAAAGAAATAGTGTTGAATTAAAAATCAGGACTAAATGAGCAACAGTAAAACAACAGGAAGCTATGCTGTAGTGTTCAGTAGGCACACATATAAAGAAAGTCATAGTGATAGGTAGGAAGAGCATACATTAAAAATCTAGGAGAATAAATGCATGAAGAAAAGGAGGGGATATAACTGAGGGGATAAAACCAGTTAGGGAAGGATCCCAGAATATTACTGACATTATTCTAGCAACTCACATTTAAAAAGCCAAAATTTGCACTGAGTGGCAGGCACCCTTATAACCCAATCAGCTCCCCCTCCTTAAATGTTTTTTTGTTTTGTTTTTGTTTTCGTACGATAATTTACCTTTGAACACAATAAAGACCAGGAATACAGTTGGCTGTTTCCCTCCTCTATCATTTTTGGTTAATAACTTTGCAATTAAAATGGTTTTTATGTTTCCTTAAATTTCAAAAGAACAGTTTCAAAGCACAACCTATTGTAGTATAATAAAGCACACATCATAACCCAATGTAAGATAAACTCAGTAGGTCATGCTAACCTTTAAAACACAGAAGTATAAAAATTGAAGTGTATGATACATTTTAAGTAATGCTTCATGACATTTATTTCTATCCTTATTCTGTATGGTGGGCCTTGATATAAAACCTGTTTCTTACTGGGGCTTCTCATCCATGAGTTTGAAATGTCATTGATCTATAAAAATTCAAAATTGTTACTAAATGGCAATATAAGAGAACTGGATGGAAATTTAAATTGAGTGATACTGGAGGTTCAAGTGTTAAGGGCAGTATTATCTCGTCTAGGACACCTACTTCCCAAATGGATAGATCTGGCACTAAAGAAACCTAAAAAACCACTGTACTAGCTCTAAAGTAATTTTCTTGAAATTGAAGAATTTCATACTATACAAAAAAAATCACTAAATTATGAGATCGATTGCAGAATCTTAATCATAAACAAAAAAACATTTTAGGACCACTGAGATCACTGGATCATTAATGGTGCTTGCCACCAAACCTGCCAACCTGTTTGATTCCTGGGACCTACAGGATGGAAAGGGAGAACTAAGTCCTCCAGGTTTTCCCAACCTCCACAAATAATGAATGTGTATACCCCCAATAAGTTTATTAAGGAAGAAGAACAATCATCATCATAACAGAAGTTATTAATGGTTTGCTCAGAACCGGTCTATCTTTACTAACAGATGTGACATCTTACTGAGGTGTGTGTTTTATTGAGAAGTAGGTTGGTTGAGATAGAAAAACTTAAAATAGCTTCAGTGCTCCATCCTGGGGGAGAAGAGGGCACAGGTGCATGTAAACCTGGGGCTAAGGTGGTGGATCTTTAAGGACTTGCTGGCCAGTTAGTCTACTTGGTGAGTTCCAGGACAAACAAGGCCATTTCTCCAAAGAAATGGTGAATGGCACTGGCTAAGAGACACCTGAAACTGTACTGTGGCCTTCTACACTGATTCTGTCTTGTCTAATTAGTTTCCAGAGGCCCGACAGCAGAACCAGAAGAGAATAGATTTGTCTTAAACTTTGCCTACAGCAGTCTCCTCACTAGACTGGCTAGAGTTAGCATGTGCTTATAAGGCAACTACAAGTGAAGCTGAATTAAGAGATAACCTGAGCTCTGGAGAAAAATGAAGAGAGGAGAGGATGGGGTGAGGAGGAGGTCTAACCACTCTTACCAGACTGGGCTATCCAGATGTCTCGTTCACCTATACATCCAGTGTCTAAAAAATGACCTACAACAGTTAGGTAAACGTTTAAAGAATGTTTATCACACAAAGAGGTCTGGAGACTTAAGGCTCAGCCCAGGTTCTTGCTCGTTGCTTCCTATGTAAACAGAGTAAAACCATCAAGTTTCCAGCGTATTTTGATATCTTTCGTTTCTCCTTATGGAAGTTGGCCCACTGCCTAGTATAAATCAAATTTCTGGAGTTATATTCAGAATTTCTACCGGGCAAAGGTGGCTGTACGCATATAAACTTAATTTCCAGGAAAACTTATTTGACAACCTCCGATACCGATTCTTTTGCTAAAATCCACATAGAGGTTGCTACTATTCAACTTACATTCGGGAATAGGCAAGAAAAATTGTAGTTTTATAGGATCGTTAAGATCGTCTTATAACACACTGCTCAAGGCGGATCCAGACAGGTTTCTGTCAGAGCTACCTGGGAGTTACCGGGATAGTGATGTTTTAGCTCATGCAGAGCTGGCAGTAGAAATAACAGTGCTTTCACAACACACCAAAAAGAATACACAAATCACCTGCCATCAAAAACGACATTTTGTACATTTGAGATAGTCCTTATCTGTCGATATGTACACGATAGGGCCCTAGATTAGGCATACAGAAATCTTGGCTCAAACTGAACACCCGTGTTTTTTTGTTTTCGTTTTTTGTTTTGTTTTGTTTTGTTTTTTCAGGAATCTGAGGCTTCGTCCACGACCCCATTCAGTACCCTCTTCACACTCTGGGACATAGCAGTCAAAGACAGTTCGTCAGACCTGTGGGTTCGGGTTCAAGCGGCCGGCGAGGGGCAGCAGTGGGCTGGAACTCCGACTCCGCGCCTCCCCTCGCGTCCTGCGGGCCGGGCTACCGTTTTTTTGTTTTTTTTTTTTTTTTTAAATAGCGGTTACCACGTCGCCCTCCGGGCTGGCGAGGCCGAGGTGGCGGCGCCTAGGGCTGAGGACAGCCTGTTGTGTCCTCCCTACCGTGGAGGTTCGGTGGTACCCACCCCGAGTGCCCACTCCGTCGGGCACCGACCGAGCCGGGGAAACGGACCCCGAACGCAGCGGAGGGCGTCTCGCCCGCCGGACACGGACCGGATGCGGAAGCCCGTGAGCCGCTCACCTGGGAACTCTGGCCGCTCCCGACTCTCGAGCCGCGCCGAGCGTTCGGGTTCTCGCTCGCTCTGCGCACGCGCAGTCACACTTCCACCTTTCTCCCTCCCCCGCGGTAGAGAGGAACCGAGACTCGCGCACGCGCGAGCGTGGGCGGAAGCTCCCCAGGACAGACTCGGCGGAAGGGGAAAGGCGGGGCGATCGCAGAGCCGCGTCTCCGCTGAAGACGGTGCGGGCGGCGCTCCTGTAGTCCATAGTTCCGAGAGACCCCGTCACAGTGATCAGGCCTGCGCTGTAGGGGCGACAGCTTCTCGGCAGGGCCTCGCGAGGGCTTGGAGGCTGGTAAAAGGGAGACCACCAGGTCCTCCCTGCTGTCCAGGGCATCACCTGCTCGCAGACCCACGACGCTGCGGTAGGTCTGGACATCTTGGGATGGTTTCCTACAAAGACGCTGTAATCTTGTAATTCTGTAACAAGACGACAATAATAAAAAATGGAGGGCGACTGTGTGTTTGTTCGATTTTTATTTCAGCAAAGCGCTGTTCACACAAACCAGTCTTGGTGGCGGATGCCTTTCATCTCTGCACTTAGGAGAAGAGGGAAAGGGATCTCTGTGTTCAAGGTCAGCCTGGTCTACATAGTGACTTTCAGGCCAGTCAGGGCTACATCGTGAGGCCCGTGTCAAAGGGGGAAAAAAAGTTAAAATTCAAGCATAGTTAATATGCACCAGGGACAGGTAACTTAAGAAGGATGGCCCTCCTGATGATGGAGGTCCACTTTAAGCAATCTAAAAATGATCTCTACAGACTGCTAGGTGCCTTAATTTCTTGTTGACACATCGTAGGGTCAGGAATGGTACTGCATTCCTGATCTTTATCCTCTAATCACCACAGTATAAGAATATGTTACTTTATATGGCACAGGAATATAACTGATGCGATTAAATTTATATTATCATTGTGTAATCAATCACTATAAATCCCTATAAAAAGAGAGAGGCTAAAGCTTCCAAGTCAGTTAGTTGTAGGAGCTGTAACGCAAAATAGTTGAGTGATGTGTGGAAGAGTCAGTGAGTCAAAGAATGCTTGCAGTTCTGGAAAGCTGAAAAGAGGGAAGAAATTGGTTCTACCCTGAAAGAACTCAAATCTGCCTTGATTTTCAATTTCTGACCTCCACAGCTCCTAATCCAAATCAATGAGTTGTTTTATACATCTAACTTTGTAGTAGTTTGTTACAGCCGTAATAAGTTCTTAGCACTTACATAAAAGTACAAAGGAAGCAAGCACAGACTAATCCTAGTCTACCACTGTATTGCTTTTTTAGAGCCATGGCAGAATATCTAACACAAAGAGGAAAGATGTGTTGACTCACAGTTTGAGAGGGTTCAGTCCTTCATGGCACTACAGAACAGCAGTTCATGTAATTGTAAGGCTGGAGAATCAGGCCAACAGGAAGATGCCAGGGCAAGATATAACTCTAGAAATACCTCTAGTGACCTCCTTCCACCTAGGCCCCACCTCCTCCCTTTCACCACCTGCTAATAATGCCAGCATATTATGAATCCATCAAGGATCACTCCATTGATGAGATCAGAGCCCACATGATGTCTCTGGAAATGCCCTCACAGACATACCCAGAGGTGAGCTTCACTAAATGTCTAGGTGTTTCTAATCAAATGTGTGTGTGTGATCACAACCATGGCCATCAGACTCAAGAAAGAACTCTTATTGTGAACAATATATATATTTTGTGGTCCTTATTACTAACAAAGAGAAACTTTTTTTTTCCATTTTGTTGCGTCAAAGAAAGTATTTTGCTTAATTTTAACTAATGAAAAATTATTTTGTCACTGATTTCCAGGGTAGATATAAAGTATTTGAGTAGCCATTTCTCCAAAGAAGATACAAATAGCCAACAGCACAAGAAAACATAGGAACTTCACTAAGTATGATGGTTTGAATGAAAATAGCCTCTATATGCCCATATATTTGAATACGTAGTCCCCAGTTGGTGGAACTGTTTGGGAAGGACAAGGAGGTGTGACACTAGGAGTGAGCTTTGGCAAAGGTCTCAAAAGACTTCTACCTCTCTGCCTCCTGCTTGTGGATTTAGAAGAGCGTTGTCATTTGTTCCTGCTGCCATGCCATGTCTTTGCTCTGCCATCATGGTCTATGACCCTCTGAAACTGGGAACCCAACTAAATGCTCTATTTTATAAGTTGCCTTGGCCATGGTGCTTTGACACAGCAATAAAAAAAGTCACTAAGACACTACTCATTAAGGAAATGCATGTCAAAGTCAGTGAAGGCCTGTGAGATGATCATGTCTGGTAGGCAAATGTGCTTACCAGGAGATTAGAATTATATCCCAGAACACAAGAAAACATCCAGGGCTAGGGGGACAGCTCAACTAGTACAAAGTACTTCCAAAGCCAACCTGACAACCTGAATTTGATTTCTAGATTCCACAGTGGAAGGATAGAACTGGCCAAACTCTCACAACTTTTCTGTGACACACCTGTGCCCACAGAGTTGCCCTAGAACCACACAACCTCACTGTGGTACACCTGTACCCCGCACATCAAGCATACAAAATCAGACAATGAGGTCCATTTTAGTCCCACTAGGAGAGTTACCATTTTAAAAATAGCTCTTGCAAAAACTAAAAATAGACACCGAGATGGACAAGACTCAAAAGAAATTGGGAACCTTTTGCACAGTTGATACGTAAGACAGGAAGATAGGAAAGTCTATGGTATTTCCTTGAAAATAGTAAATAGAATTATATAAACTAGAAATTCCATTTCAGGATAGATGCCCAAAAGAATTCAAAGCGGTGTCTTGGATATTTATATATTCAGATTCATAATTTTATTATTTTGATACTCAAAATATAAAACAACTCAAGTCTATGAACATAAAATGTTGATACAGGCACTTGCATACATGCAGTGGAATTTTGCCCAATCACAAAAAGGAACGAAATCCTAATACACAAAAGTTTAAGAAATGATGCTAAATGAAAAAAGCTAGTCAGAAGAGACAAATACACGATTCCATTTCTAAGAGGCTTAGAATGATGTAATTCATGGACACAAGTCAGAGTGAGTGTGAAGTGGCTCTGGGGAGGAGAGGGTGGTAAGTTGTTTGATGGCAGAGCTTCTATACACTTGCCTGATAAGTTTTGGAGATGGATAGTGTAAGTTCTTTGGCAGAGTATAGAGTGACGTGCTAGAGAAAATTCTGGAAATGGATAATGATAATTACATAATATGAATGTATTTACTACTACACTGTGAAAATGGTTACTATGGTAAATTTTCAGTTTTGTGTATTACAATAAAAGCAATTGACTTTTAATAACGATTCTCTTGGAAGATTTCTTTTTCAGTCTTGGTTCATTATTATTTGTCCTTCAGGCTGTTACAACAAATCCTATAGAGTATCTTCTCTCACAGTTCTGGAGAAAGGAAGGTCAGTTCAAGGTGCCAGCAGGTAAGACACCTTGATTCCTGTTCAGAGATGGCTTCTTCTTTGTGTCAGTGTAAGAGTCAAGGTAGGGGTTTTGTCTTTGAAACTTTAATTATTTTCAAACCTTATTTTTAATGATGGTTCTTAAATACTTTAACCTTCCTTTAGCCCACCACCCACCAGAGGTGGTGGAGAAGAAAGGATATGGGGGAAGTGGACTTGTTTAGAAACGGTTCTTGGCAGCAAATCCCGTCCATGTTGTCTGGAAATGGGCAGTTCAGTTCGCAGCTTAGCAGCAGCAGCTCGATCTACTTGCAAGCACCTCATGGAAATACCAGGTCAGCAACAGCGGTAGTGGTACCTAGCAGAGAGCCAGGCCTCAGCCTTCGCATGAGTTAGCAGGAGAGACCAGTAGGAATACCAGGAAAATTTCTTCACTGTGCCTCTCTCAGCGAAAAGATCAATGAAGACATGAGACCCACAAGCATTGCACAGCTAGCTCTATATTCAAGCGTAGCTCAGCCTCTGTTACTGTCCAGCGAGTCTTATTTATACTCTCCAAACACAACCTGTCCCCCACGGGTCTTGCACCAGCACGTCTTGCCTGAACACGTACATCTGTCTCAGCTGACATCACTCTGCCAATCAGCCCGAGTCTGTGGACGTGGCAAGAAACTACAGCACACCACCAGACTTTTTTTTGGTGCATTTCTCTCTATGGAGTCCAAACAAATGCAGCTCCACAATGTAAGGCAGGCCAATACATGTGTGTTGTTAGCAAAGAATCCTTCATCACACATCCTTTCACGTGCTCGCTTTAGCAGAACATCGTCTCACCCATGTCTGCTTCAGTGAAACATTCCTTCATGTGTCTGCCTTAGTTCTCCACCTGTGTCCACTTCAGGACAACATTTCTCCATGTGTTTGCCCCAACAAAACACCTTCCAACACAACTGACTCTCCAAAGAACCCTAAGTTTCCAGTTCATGTCTTCTCCCCTTTCTTGAGGCAGGGTTTCATGGAGCTTAGGCTCCCTTCAAACTCACTGTGTAGCTGAGGATGGCCTTGAACTCTTCCTCTTCCTCTTCTAATTCTAGGATTTCAGGCTTGCCCCCTCACACCTGACTCATAACTCCTTAAAATGTTTTTAACTTTTATTTTTATTTTATGTGTGTGGATGTTTTGCCTGGGTGTAGTGCCTAAAGAAGCCAGAAGAATGTGTTGGATGCCCCAGAACTTGAGTTACAGATGCCAGGTGGTACGGGAAATCTCATCCTGGTCCTCTGGAAGAGCAGCCAGAACTCTTAACTGATGAGCCATCGCTATAGCCTTTTAAAAGGCGCTAACATAAGCCCACACAGGCGGTGCCAATGCCCTTCCTGTAGTCACACCTTCCAATAGCTAATCACTGGTAACTGGGTTTCAGCCTAGGTATTTGGAAGGAGACTTAAAACATTCAGACCATGGTGATCGATTTTTCTTTGTCCTCAAAAACTATAGTGAAGTAGCATGTAGTTTAACCCATATGCATTTTGGGATCATGAGATAACAAATAGTCTTAATAATTTGCCAATCACTAATATTGGATATTAAAGGCCAGTTGAGTTTACAATTATTTTTAGGTTTTATAACTTGAAAATATTAGTGATTTAGTAAGAATTAAATTGTATGGCTAGGATAGACTTCACAACTGGCAAACATAGATATCACTTATCTGTGTCCTCTGATGCCATCCTCAATGGGGGGAGGGTGTGCAGATGATAAGGATTATAGATCCCCAGGGCCAGAAATGGGAACTAATATATTTTTAGTAACAAATCACTAGACTCTACTGATCTGGATGATGTGATGATCCACCAAAAACTGATTAACGTATTTATTCAGCCAAATTGTGGTAGATCATTGAAAGAGTAAACAGATGAGTGATACTTACCATTAAACACCCTTCATGTAAGGGGGTTGGGGGATGGGGGTGGGATGGCTCAAGGGTAAGAGCATTTGTCACTCTTCCAGAAGTCCTGAACCCACACCTGTGATTTACAATGCCTATATCTCCAGCTCCAAGGGATCCAATGTCTCTTCTACCCACTTAGGGCACTTCACCCCATCCCAACACACATATACAAAAACAAACATTCAACGAAAAAAATCCCTGACCGCCCCCCCCCCACACACACACACATGCACACTGCTCCTTGTTTTCTCCTGAGGCTATCAAAGGGGGGAAATACAAAACAGCAAAAGCTATAAACAAACAAAGTTCAACTTTCCATTCCCGATACTGTCCTGTGAAGTAGCCTAAGCTAACCTCTTGGAGGGTAGGAAGACAGTGCCTCCCGTGCTGTGTGCCAGCTGGCTCCCTCTCCACTGGAGACCCCGAAGGGAAGAGAAGAACTTGCAGCTGAGCTTAGCCCATACCCCACGTCTGACCTGTACTTTGCACTCATAGATGACTTATGTGGAGGTAGTTCATTATGAAAGATGATTGACATCATATTCTCTGGATTTCAGTTTTAGGATGGATCTTTAACAATTATTTGTCCTGGTATAAGCTGGTTTAGCTTTCAGTAATTTAAAATCTGTTTCTTTTTAAAGATTAATGACTTTGGATGAGTTTTCTTTTTTCCCCTTTTATTTAAAATAGATTCCTTTCTCACATTATATACCTAATTATGGTTTTCCTTCCCTCTACTCCTCCCAGTTCCTCCCCACTTGCCAGGTCCATTCCCTTTTGGTCTCCTACTTGAAAAAAAAAAGCAGACTTCTAAGAGACAATAATAAAATACAACAAAATCAAATATAAGAAGATAAAAAATGTCTTGTTAAAGTTGGATAAGACAAACCAAGAGAAGGAAAAGAGCTCAGGAGAAGGCCCAAGAATCTGAGACCTATCCATTTGCTCCCTCAGGAATCTCATCAAAACACTAAAGTAGAAGCCATAATATATGTGCAGAGGACCTGGTGCAGACTCATGCATGGTACCTCAGTCTCTGTGAATCGTAAGAACTTGGCTCATGTTGATCATGTTCCCATTACATTTCTACAAGATGGTGAAGATTGCCTTATGGCCTTGCTTTCTTGGAGTCCTCCATCCAGTCTGCACTTACCTTCTTTCTGCCTCCTCTTCTGAGGGGGTTCCCTGGGTTCTTAGAAGAGGGGTTTGATGGAGACCACCCACTTAGGCTAACTGTTCCAAAATCTCTCTCACTCTCCCACTTCGCATATGTTTTCAATATGGATATTTTTTACTTTCAAATATGGAACGACACTCACTGTAATTTACATATGTTCTAAAACTGCATTTAGAGGTTCATCATCCTGTAAACATTCTTAAACAAAGATGAGTTCCGGGTAGTGGTGGCACATGCCTTTAATCCCAGCAGAGGCAGGCGGATTTCTGAGTTTGAGGCCAGCCTGGTCTACAGAGTGAGTTCCAGGACAGCCAAAGCTACACAGAGAAACCCTGTCTCAAAAAAAAAAAAAAAATGAGTGATGTCCACTTGCTTTGTCAGACATTTAAAAATGGTCATTTCCTCCTTATCTTCATTGGGAGTTCAGCCAGAAGCCATTCATTCCCATTACATTTCTACAAGATGGTGAAGATTGCCTTATGGCCTCCAGTAGAGCCTTCAGAATGCACTAACAATAAAAATATATAGGTAAGATATTACTTTTATTTCTTTAAAGATTTTTTTAAATTTACTATGACAGTACACTGTAGCTGTCTTCAGACACCCCAGAAGAGGGCATCTGATCCCATTACAGATGGTTGTGAGCCACCATGTGGTTGCTGGGATTGATCTCAGAACCTCTGGAAGAGCAGTCAATGCTCTTAACCTCTGAGCCATCTCTCTAGTGCCCAAGACATTATTTTTTTAATTTTCTCTTCCAGCCCTTAAAACCAATAGGACACGGGGTTAGGGAGGTGGCTCAGCAGTTAGGGAGGTGGCTCAGCAGTTAGGGAGGTGGCTCAGCAGTTAGGGAGGTGGCTCAGCAGTTCAGAGCATTTGTTGCTTTTCCAGAAGACCCAGGTTTGGTGCCCAGCACCTACACTGGGTGGCTTAAGTTCCCGGAGAAGTGATGCCCTCCTCTGAACTCTGGACTTGTAGCCACATACCAAGTGCACATGCCTACACTTAGGTCTACACACACACACACATATAATATATATATATTATATATACATATACATATACATATATATATATAATAAACTTTTTCAAAGGAACTGTTAGGACTTCACAGTGAATACAGGAATGGGACATTTCAACTCAGATTTAAATACTCCGATTAAGACGAGGCACTGATTTTGTACCTCATTTTCTTCAATGTCGTCTGAGGTCAGCCATTCCCTTCTATCCCTTTGTGTTGCCTCAGGTCAGTGATCCTCCAGCCATGTACACAGTAGAGGCTCAACTCGACTCATGAAGTAAATAAGAAGCATCAGAGCTGGCCTAAGAGTAAGAGAGGCAGTTTTTGGAGAGTGGGTTTGTACATCTCCATCCCTGCAGTAGTCCTGGGAACCACGCTTACTGCAGGGTCTCAGTCTTCAGTTACAGAGCTGGCATGCAGTAAATGTTAGGCTGGCTTCCCCTTACTAATTATACTCACTCCGTTCATGCCAGGGCAACAAGTGTGCTTCTGTTCTCCCAGAGCAACATGACTGGACATTCTCTAGCATGGCACACTGGCCTTAGACCCATGGGTTTATAAAACTCTGTTTGTGCTCCTCTATAACGTGAGATGATATCATTGACTTCTTCGGAAATGCTGTGGCACAGTGGGTAAGTGTAGAAACTGAAGGGGGTGTGTGGGTCCTAGCTCTAATGTCTACTGGCTTTGCCTCTATCTCCCCGTCTGTCATCAGGCTCAATGACAGTACCTGTTGGGGATGGACATGGAAAGTTTAGAGCTTTTCTCTGCAGTCACATTTGGTGCAAGAAACTCATTATCTCCCTACGTTTTCTTAGCCTGTATAAAAGAATGAAATGTTCCGTGAACACCTATCAATGTTAAAAAGCGGCAAGCTTGGGGCTGGAGAGATGGCTCAATGGTTAAGAGCACTTAGTGGTCTTACAGGGGAGTCAGGTTCAGTTTCCCAGCATCCACATGGTCATTCATTGCTGTTCCTACCTTCAGTTCTAGGGATCCCATGTTCTTTACTTGCTGTGAGCACCACATGCACACGGTACATAAACAAACACATGCAAGCGAAGCACTCGCACAAAGCTTAAAAATCTTTTAAAAAACTTTTTAGAGACATGCGAAACATACTTGTCTTTAAATAGTCATAAAAATAATTCACTTAAATACTATATTCTATTAGAATTAAATGTTAGGGATGATTTTTAAATCTATGACTTTGTCTGCCACTTGAAATCCATATGCCATTGGGAAATTTATTATGAAGACCTGGAATGAATACATGGGTGGACTGTTTATGCACACCCGTGCCTTCTCTCGAATAATAACTTTTTTTTTTTTTTTTTGGTTTTTCGAGACAGGGTTTCTCTGTAGCCCTGGCTGTCCTGGCACTCACTCTGTAGACCAGGCTGGCCTCGAACTCAGAAATCCGCCTGCCTCTGCCTCCCAAGTGCTGGGATTAAAGGCATGCGCCACCACCGCTCGGCGAATAATAACTTTTTGTGTAATACTTTGTTTTAAGAAAGCAAGCAAGTGCTTTACTTCATGAGTATTGTGACTTTTCTCTCTCTCTCTTTTTTTTTTTTTGATGAAATGGCACAATACTTATTACAGATGGAACAACCCTTTTACAGAAAAACAACAAAACCAAAAATCAGTGTAACCACAATATATAACACTGCATTGTAATGCTTATTTTACTTGTCTGCTACTCAGAGGGCACTATCAATCAACATATTAGAGAACACTGCAAACTTAGGCTGCACACCTTTGATTCCAGCACTCTGAAAGCAGAGGCAAGCAGATCTCTGGGGGAGTCCAGACTAGCCTGGTCCACATAGTGAGTTTCAGGATAGCCAGGTTTACACAGAGAGACCCTGTCACAAAACAAAACAGTACAAGTTAAAGAACTTGGAATTCCTCGTTACAGTGTCATGGGGAGAGGTCCTAGCTCCTTATCTGTCAGGCTTCCCTTATTTTCTTATTCCTTTTGCCTTCTCTACTCTATCTCTTCTCCCAGTGTCTTCAGAAATCCTTCATTTCCATCATCCCTCTAAGACGGTCAACACCCTTTCTGGGTTTTGGCAGCTCTGTTGTAGTACTGAGCAGCACTTGGACATCTTTCTTCCCAGCAAACATCGTCTGTAGACTACCGGCTGCGACCAAGATAGGAAAGGAAAATATGTTCTCTCAAAATTATCTGAACCAGTTTCTTTTGCGTGGGGTAACAGCTTTTGTACCGAGTAGTTGTTGGCAACAAAAACACAAAATCGGAGCCAAATCGATTATGGCAGCTGTGTACTCTCACTGGCACCAGGGGGACGCTCTGGGAGTCTTTCCATAAGTAAGTGGGAACCACAGGCTTCACTTAACTCCTCCAGCTCTTTTGTCTTAGTCACTACCCTAGGGCAGTGGGGTCGGTTGGAAGAGCGTAGTAAAAGTGAGGATCTGGGACAGGACGAGGTTAATCAGAGTGTTAGAGAACAAGGCCAGCGTCTGGTATGGGGCTGCAGGCAAGGCGAGGAGCTGAGGTGGGGAGGGGGGAAATAAGAGAGCACCTGAGCTGAGCTCTACGCAGGCAGGCTTCTGACACCTGCAGCAAAATTTTCCACGAACAGACGCGGTCCCCGAGGGGACGGGGGGCGGGGCTCGGGAAGTAGCGGGGTCCGCTACGATTGGTCGCGCCCCTTTCCGGCCGCCCCCGGGGTGGGCGGGGCGACCCCGCCCCACTGTCACTCAGCCGCAGGTCCCGCCCCCGCCCCCGCGCGTCTTCTAGTCCGTGGGGCTTCAGTCCCCTCGCGGTCCCGCTACCTGGGCGCGCCCGGTCGGCGGTCAGCTGCGGGCCCGGCGCGGGGCGGCGGCACCGAGTGGGGTGGGGGGTGGGGGCGCGGCGGTGTCTGTTGGAGCGGTTCCCGCGCAGGGCCGCCGGCGAGGGCATGAGCGCGGGCTGCCCTTGCCTCACGAGCGGCGGCGGGAGCGGCGAGGCGGCGGGGCGCCGCACACAGGCCACGGCCCGGGGCGGCGCCGGGGGGCAGCGGGCCGGGAGATGAGCCTGTTGCCAGCGGCCCAGGAAGCAGCATGCACCGCGATGCCACCGACAGCAGCGGCGCCCGCCGCGGCCCCACGTCCGCCGCAGACGCCTGCCGCGCCGCCCGGGGCTCCGCGGACCGGCGGCGGACGGCGGACGGCCCGGGCTGGGGCTGGCGGGGGCCCGCGGCCGTGGCCTCCCTGGCCGTGCTGGCGCTTTGCTGCCTGGTCCCGGGCTGGGAACCGGCGACGGGCACGGGGCCGGGCACCATGCTGCTGCGCCTCTGCGTGTACCTGAGCTGCGCCGCGGCCGCCTTGCTGCTGGGGACACTGGTCTCGCTCGTCTGCTGGAGCCCGCGCGCCCGGCCGCCGGACTTCGCCTCTTCCTGGAGCCGGCTGGCGGCGACTGTCCGCTGTCCGCTGCGGGTGAGTGTACCGGTCTCGGCTGCCTCGCGTGCCCGCGGCCTCGTGCGCGCGCAGACCCCTCAGGGGGCTCCCGCACGGTGGCCCTCCCGCCGCGGAAGCCTGGGGCGGAGCGGGCCTGGCCACGCGCGCGGTTTTAGGCACTGAGGTTACTCATCCACCATCCTCTGCACGGAGAGATCCATCCAGGCAGGTCTCCGAGGATGTTGAAGTGCAGGAGGTGAGTGCCGCTGGAGAAAAAAAACGCACACAGCACCCACAGGAGGCAGGCTTCGCTTTCAGCACTGATGCTCCGGTTTTGGGTCTTCGATCGGAAGTGGGTGGGAGATAACTTTCTGACGGTTTCCAGAAGAGAAAACTTGGTTAGGTCACCCAGTCCGAGGTAGCTCACTCAGTGGGCCCCCGTGTATTTTGTACCTGTAAGTTCCTGTCTTCCACCACGTTGGTTCAGTTGTATTGCAGATGTAAATCAGGTGGATGTCTGATTTGAGGGGGTTGACGGGGTGGGGTGCTCACCAGGAACCTCTGACGTTTGCTAAGAGGAAAAGCTGTCAGGGTTGTGGTTATGTAGGAATATGTAGGTTATGTTGTGGAATGTAGGAAAGAACTGTATTTTCAACGTGCTTTCCCCTTCCTACCGACCCTCTGTTTGCCTTATAGCAAACTTTATCTCCAGTCTGTTTATAATAACCCTTTAAAAGGACCTTCATTCTACCAGAACTTGGCTGATTGATATCTTCATAAAACTGAAATTGATCTTGGGGGCCAGGGAAATGGCAGTGGCTCAACTTCATAAAAAACGTTTGAGTGACTTCTGTCCCCAGAGTTTCTATTTGCTGATGGCATGAGCCGTTTATTTCTGGAAGAGCTTTCTACTCTTCAAAATGACTTTCCAGAACCTGTCACTTGAGAATGGCATCCTTACTCACTAGATTCAGGAAACACAGTGGCAGTCTCAAAGGATTAGCAATGTCTATTCTGCTTAAAATCTTTGATTTGGCTGTACATTTATTTCTCGTTTGTAACTTAGAGTTGGTGAGTAGATGTGCTCTTCCTTCTACTCTTTCCCCAGTTCTAATAAGTTAGGATCCTAAAAGTTTACCAGTTAGGTTTTAGACCTATAAGGCACACCACAGTTTAAATATTATACATACGAACTTATACTAAGTTCAGTATATATTTATTGAATCTTTTATAAACCAACTCTTACAGATTCTAGAAGTTTGGGTTGAATTAACAAGTCACATAAAAGTCCTTTTCACTGCAGATTATATTCCTGTGGGGAACCAGACAATAAATAAGATACTTTTGGATGGTGTTTATAAAGCAAAAAAGAAACCAAGAGCTGAGTGGTTGGGCGTGAATGTAGGTGAGGGAAAGGAGTGCCAATGGAGGGTCAGGTTCACAGTTGTGATATCGTTTACCTATCAGGGTCCCCAAATATGGATTGCTACTCAGTTTCCTTCAGAGCGCACACCATCAGATCTGGTTTGTTTCTGAATAAGGGGAAATTTATAGTATCATCCAGAAAAAATGATTTTGCAGATTAATTGGGGGGGGGGAAGTCCAGCAAATATAACCCTGATTTCAGGTTATAGAAGGGGTGCATTTTAGCCTGGGGAAAGGTATTACTGCTATCCTATTTCAACTCGAATCCCTGGGACAGCTTTACCTAAGATCATCAGGAAGTTACTCTCTAAGTTGTAGATCATTTAAAATGGAAGGGCATGTTAGCCACAGAATATTCAGGTTTTCTTACAGGAGATGTTTAACTCAAGTCCCACGGTTTGCTGTATTTGCAGTAATTCCCATTTTTTAAGTGAATGTTCTCTTTATGAATGGAAGGCTGGGAAGCAGAGACACGTGGTGTAGTGGAAGATATCTGGGAGTTCTGTGGGAGTAGACCAGAAGCTGGACCACACAGGTCATCTGCCATATGTGGAGCAGGAGGCTGGCTAGCAGTCAGCCAAATGGAGACAGCTTAACAGTGACTACTACAGACATTCAGATTCAGAATTTAAAAATGCTCTGTTCTTCTGTAGTGCACTTCCAAAGCTTTACATATGGGCTGGATAAAAATCCTTTTCTACGTCTTCCTTCCCGCCTTCTCTCCCTCTTTGGTTTCCTTCTGTAGAAGAAAAAAACAACAACAAAAGCCTGCACGCATTGCTAACAGTAGATAAAGACTTGTTTTTTTTTGGGGGGGGGGGAGGTTTGGAGGCAGAGGTTTGCTATATAGCCCAGACTAGTCTTCATCGCTCTCTCCTTTTTCAAAGAATACTTTGAAAATTTTGTATATGTGGTGTCTGTATGTATGTATATATACATGTACGTGTGGGTACACTTGCCTAAGTCCAGGCCAAAGGTCAACAGTTGACGTCTCCATCAGGTGATTGATATTATCATAAAACTGAAAACTGCTCAAGTCCTTTGGGGCCTCGCATTCCATCCAAGGCAGGTAATAGCAGGAAAAATGACAGGCATGGAGTCATTTGATGCTAAAAAGTTTATTGCAGCAAGGAAGTTCAGCCTATATCCTCCTGTGGAAGAGAGGGGCACAGCTTCCATTTTGGTGAAACAGATTTCACTGAATTCCTTTTCACCTTCTCTGTCTCAGACTCTGGATTTTTTCTTTTTGGTAGATACAATTTACTAGCTACTTAAAAAAATATTGTAAGTTGGAAATTTCAGAATAGTGTATGTTTATAGGGAACACTGTGGACTATTATGCAGATATAATAAACAAATTAACCTCCATTTCCTGAAATGCTTAAAGTTTTCTATTTGGTTTATACCATGTGAAAATGAATAAGCAATTACTGGGGGTTGGTGGGCCAGTACCGCAAAGTCCACAGAAGTTGGGTATAGTAGCAGAGGGAAACAGAAGACCGTGGTTGTTTAAAGAAAGTACTTGTGGAAGACTGTAAAGTTCACCAGACAGAAAAGTTTAGAAAGTTTGTCAAATCAAATCAGCAAGCATTTCTAATTTCTGATCTTCTTAGTTCTTTGTTTTTTTTCTTTTTGTATTTTTGTTTTGTTTTGTTTTGTTTTGTTGTTTTGTTTTTACCTGCCAAGTTGCTGAGTGCCAGTATGTAGTATGCTCTCAGGAGATGGATTGTGATGAAAACCAAGGTCAATAAGTACAGATGACATTTTTAGGGTTGAAAGTTCAACCAGCTTCCTGCAAAGCCTGGGAGCCTTGCAGTAGTAGCACTAAGAGCATGAATTACTCTGTCTATAAGTGCTGGCACTGTGACATGGGGAGGATCCAGAGATAAACAAGAATAGCCCCTGTCCAGCTCTCTCAGGCCAAGTGGCATTGACTGGAGAGAAAGGCAGATGTTTAGAGACAGTAAGAACATTCACACAGCCATCCTCTGCTCTAGTTGGCTTGGGTCAGACTGCTAGGATTCCTAAATGGGCTCTTTTACTAATACAAATGTTCTTTGAGTGAAACAAACTTAATTTAGTTACTTGGGAGGAAGAGGAAAGAAACAGGAATTAGAGAGACTATACATAGCCTCTTTGTGGCTTTCCTTTATTATTCTAATGTGATAAACAATCCTCAATAATTTGATAACAGATAATGGCATAATATATTTAACCTCCCTGTTCAGAATATTTGCTCACTTTTCAACTAAGGGAGTTTTGAGTCATGGTGACCATTAGGAAAAAAAAATGGCTTTTAAAAAAATGTCTAGTAAATCATTGGATTGATAATTGGTTTATAGAATACCAATTAAAAACTCTTAAATCAGAATCCTGCCTAAATGTTTGTGGCATCAGGGATGCTGCATTTTAAATTCATGCTGTACATATAATTTCAGCTATACATTTTTATAGGTCATACAGTCACATGATTAATAAAAGCAAATGGAAGGATAAACAGTGTGTATAGGGAAGCTTTTTTCTTTCTTTCTTTTTTTTTTTTATAAAGGCAGACACTGGTATAGTTGCTATCCAGATATATTTTAACTATAAACTAATAAAAATACACATTCAAGAAGCTTTTGATACCTATCATTTCATGATCTGTGCACATGCAGAAAAATTATATTCTCTGGTCTCTTATTAGGAAGGAAGACTACTTTAAGGCTGTGAAATGTGAAATAAAGTTATATATGAATAACAATAACTTCAAAGCTGAGTGATATAATACAAGGAACATAAAAAGAAATGCCAATCAAAACCAGCAGACGTGTCTTAGGAAATGAGAACGCTGTATTTGAATTCAGTAGCGCTGTCCACAGGGAGCAATATACATTTTCATCATTTGTTAAAAGGATCCAGAAAACTGCTTCAGAGACAGAGCATTGGACCTTTTGAGATTTGAGTTGTTGGTGAATATATCAGATGAGTCACAGGAGCCAAGATTGGAAAGATAATCTTGGCCTTGTGGAAGTCCTTAAAAGAGAGTAAAATTGAAGTTTAGTCTGTAGACTTTGCAGCTTTTGACATTTTTTGAATACAAGAGTGATAACATCAGAGGTAGGCTATAGAAATGCCAAATAGAATGTGATTAGGCCAGAGTGTTAACATCATGAAGAGGGTTAATGAAACTGCTGGCCACCAGAGAGTGGCTGAGGCCTCAAGTCCCAGTACTCCAAAGGCCTAAGCAGATGACCTGGAAGTCGAAACCAGTCTTGGTTACATTGTGAGTTCTGGCTAGACCAGCCTGAGCTATAGAATGAGTCCTGGTCCTGGAAAAAAAAATAGTCAAGGTTTTTATTTGGCTTTATTAACTATCACTAGTTACATGGCAGATAGAGTTGAGAAGATTTTCAAGTGTTCTGCCATTCCCTTTAGCCCATACTCAGTAGCAAGCAATTCCCAAAGTCTCTCTGTCCTGGTTAGTTTTGTCGTCAGCCTGACATGCTCGGAAAAAAGGAATTCAGTTGAAGATTTGCCTTCAACTGGCCTGTGGGCATGTCTGGGGCATTTTCTTGATGGCTAATTGATATAGGAGGGTCCAGTCTGTGGACAGTGTCCGCCATGGGCTGATGGGCCAGGGCTGTATAAGAAGGCAGTTGACTGTGAGCCTGGAAAGAGCCAGTAAACAGCATCCTTTCATGTCTCTGCTTCAGGTCCTGTCTCAGCTTCCCTACAGTCTATCACCTGTAAATCCAATAAGTCCTTTCCTTCCTCCAAGTTGGTTTTGGTTAATGTTCTATCACAGAACACGTACTGTTTACACTTCAGTATGAATGTTGAAGTCTTTAGATGTGGTTGTCCTACGCTGAACCTTCTTAATTCTAGTCATTCCTGTGTTTATTCTCAACTCTAGAATCTGAAGCAGCTTTTTGTCTGAGTGGTACACAGTGATGTCACCTTGGTAATTGATGTTGCTAGCTTAAAAATGCTGTAGGGTTCATTCCAAACTATATCACATTGGGCTTGGCAGTGTCCTAGATTTTCTTCAAAAATGTATGTTTTCAATTGTACTGAAACGGTGACTCAGCAAGTTTCCTGCAGAGGGTACAGGCCTCAGAAAATGAATCTGAAGGCTGTTAGCGTTCAGATGACTGCATAGAAACCTGATTTTTTTTTTTTTAACAGCAATTGGACTTTTAAAGGAAAAAAATCGCAAGCTCAACTTGCTTAGCAAAGTAGTGTGTTAATTGGTCAGATGCAGAGGGCAAGGGGAAGTCTTCCCCAGAGGCCTGTATCCCCTGAGTGCCAGGTGTAGGCCTGAGTCACACCCTGCTCCAGACTTGAGGGCATTCCCAGAGTTTATCCAAACACAGTAGAGCTTTCCAGAAAACTTCCTGCATCTGAGTGCGTTTCGGTGGACTTCTGGGATCACACGCTACTTTTGAAAATGGTAGCCAGGATTTTGAGGTGTGCTGGATCTTACCCCAGGACCAGCCTGCACTTATCAGGTCCTTTAGGTACATTTATTGGCCTGGGGATTCCCATGCCTGCATAGCAGGAAGCTAGATGTAAATCACTATGCTTGTAAATTTAAAGAGGAATGCCTCTGAGGAGTGGGAGGAAACTGAATTGTACATGGTCAGAATAAGATGTGACTTGTTTGTGTTAGATTTACTAAGTCTTTTATCTTAGTGTTTAACACACCTTTTGAAAAATTAATTTGCAACCTTCATAACTAGACTAACTATAGTTCTCACTGTCCTCTGTATGAAGTAGTAATGAATATCTATAGGCTTTGAGTGCTCATCTTCTGATTGGACATTTACCCTCTCCCCTGTGGCCCTTACCCCCTCCCCTTTGACCCTTACCCCCTCCCC
>NW_022196905.1:186535154-186538010 GCF_008632895.1 Mastomys coucha | reverse complement strand
CTCTGACCCTTACCCCCTCCCCTCTGACCCTTACCCCCTCCTCTTTACCACTACTCTCTCTACATTTCTGTGAGTGAGTCTTCAGTGTCTTCAGTTCTTGCTTGATGCAGAGCCTGGGGAAAGGGCATTTCTTGGTATTCCGCTGTCTCCTTCCCTAGAGCCGCAGATCCTGCTTGGTTCTTTTCCTTTTCCTAAGCTACTTTAGTGCTTGATAGAGATAGGAAACTGTTTCTTTCACTCAGGCACGTACACAAGGAAACAAAGAAAGTTAACCTGGTGTATGGAAGTTGGGGAATTTGCACTTCTTAGGACAACAGCTTCTTTTCTGCTCTTGGCTTCTCTCCATCTTGCTTGAACCAGGCTTCAGGACCAAGCTAGAATGTTCCCTTGCCTTCAGCCTTGAACCCTGGGAAAAAAAAAATCATCTCCAAGAAAGTGTCCTCCTCCTATACAGAGAACCCATACAAATGCATACTCCAGGGCTTTAGTCATAGTTTAAGAGCATGAGACACAGGAAATGAGCATTTTCAGTATTCTAGAAATTGTCATATGCTTCTTTTATTTTCCCACCAAAGATGGTTGTTCATCTCTGCCCTTGATTTTTCTGTTTCACTAAACCTTTCTCTTTCCAAGATCTTTAAGAACTCAGAAAGCTGTTGTGGTTTTCAGCTTTCAAGTCTGTTCTGAGGTATCACTGAAATTCTGTCAGTCTCACTGGGCCCCTCCCACTAACCATCACTACACTGGAAACTCCCTTGGGGCCATTTATTCACCTGCTTGCTTGGACATTTCTTGTTAGTAGTCGCTGTAGTTTGTAAAAGAAGTCTAAGACAGCGTAGATCAGTGAGGCCTCTTGCCTCTGTTATCAGTGACCAGCAAGCATTGCCATGGGTCACATCCCACAGCCTGAGCTCCCCGACATCTTGGCAGACCCCACCTGCACTCCGTCTACTACCTTGCATGTACCCATTTCTTTCAAGTTTTCACCCCATCACAGCAATGGCAGCAGCCGCAGATGGTCTGCCTGCCTCTGGGTTGACTCCTTCCTTAATTTAAAATACAAGCCCATGCAGATCCCTCTTCAGTAACCCGTTTAATTAGGCCTGTCAGCGGACTCCTGTTATTTGTAGCTCAAGTCTGAACTATTGCAACTGCTTCTACTCTGAGCCCTAACCTTAGTCCTCAGTGTCAAGCTCCCTGTGCCTGGCAGGCTTGATGGCTGCTGCCTTCAGTGCCGCTGGCTGCCCCATGACCTGTTCTCTTCTTCCTTCACTCAGCACTACCCGGGTAAAGACATTTCCCCTGAAACTTCTGTGCTTATCACAGTTTTAAATTTTTCTTTTGCCAGACAGGGTCTCACTATATACCCCTGGCTGTCCTGTAACTCATTCTCTACACCAGACTTGTGTTAAATTTAGAAATCCACCTGCCTCTGCCTGCTGAGTGCTAGGATCAAAGGTATGCACCACCACACCCAGCTTACACTTTTAATATTATGCTGTTTGGGAGTGGTCCCATGTCTTTTATTGTTCCCCCTTGTACTCTAGGCAGAAGGTCCCCTGTTACCTTTAGTATTTCATAGTGACTTGGGAGATGAGGGTAAACGCTTCCCAGAATGAATCAGTACAGCACACACATTAAGAAATCAGTTTTGAAGTCAGCATTTTTTTCTGACTTTGAACCATAACAGTTAGCTGTATACCTTCCCAGTTCTCTGATAAAAGTCAGGTTTCCCACACTGTGATTCATTAATGGTTAATTCTGACAACCACTTTCAGGTTTACCACAAAAACAAACAAGGAAGGATCAGAGGCCAGATTGGTGACTGTTTTGGGGCAGGGTTTCATGCTGTAGTCTAAGTAGCCTGGATTTTCCAGGTTATCCAGGATGTCCTCAAACTCAAGGCAGAACCTCAGCCTCGGTCAAGGTAGACGTCTGCCTGACTCTTTCTGCCTCCCCAGTGCTGGGACTAAAGGCACTCACCACCACTGACCAGCTAACACTTCTAATGTTATACCATCTGGGAGCAGTCCCATGTCCTTTCTTGCTAACTCTTGCATGCTAGTCAGAGTGCAGGATTGACAGGCATGGGCCATTGCACCCAGCAGACAGGATGCGTGCAACTCAATCATAAGCATAACAGTTTCCTTGCTTTTAAGCCTTAAAGTGATCTATCATTGTAAGAAATAACACATACTGAAGGCAGGGCTCAGTGGAAGGTCCAGCATCATTTCTCTTACACCTCTTGGTTCCCTCTTCTCACAAGTCAGTTCATTCTGGGCTGTTGGTCAAATGACTGCATCAGTTTTAGGTACAACCTCACAGGATGAGAACTGGGAGAAGCAGGAAAATGATTGGAATCATAAAACAAATCAAAAGGCAGCAAAACAATTCCTAGAAATGCCCCTGGCAAGGCTTCCTTCACATCTTATTGGTCAGGTTTGGACCAGTTCCCATTCCCAAGAAACTGCTGGTAAGGCATCCAGGATCTCACCGTCTTATGACTGTCTGGAAGGAGACCGAGGCATTAAAACAATGGGCACTTCACCTCATGTGAGAGGTTCTCATGACTAGCACCATTCCTCTGTTCATGCACACTCAGAGTGCTTGCTGTTCCACATTTTATCTTGGTGTGGCATACATATGTGGACTTCAAGCTCACAGAAGGCCTTTGCTCCCATTCTTAGTGCATTTAGTTCTGCTTGATGGATGTGCAGGTTCCGTTTTCCTTCTGTCTAGTCAGGTCTGTGTTCTTCATTTCTGCCCAGTGAAATTTTCTAAGGTCAAGAGAGGGTGTCTTAGTCAGGGTTTCTATTCCTGCACAAACATCATGACCAAGAAGCAAGTTGGGGAGGA
>NW_022196905.1:186534815-186534951 GCF_008632895.1 Mastomys coucha | reverse complement strand
AGCAGGAGCTGATGCAGAGGCCATGGAGGGATGTTCTTTACTGGCTTGCTTCCCCTGGCTTGCTTAGCCTGCTCTCTTCTAGGACCCAAGACTTCCAGCCCAGGGATGGCACCACCCACAAGGGGCCCTACCCCCT